>NC_052572.1:78959115-79029386 GCF_016699485.2 Gallus gallus
TGTTTTACTGTAGAAACAGCAGTGCGTCACAAATTCTGCTAAGTTTGCTATTGCCTGCTTCTCTAAAATGTTATGTATGGGTCTTCCATTTAACTCTTGGGGGCTTTTATTCCCTATGGTTTTTCTGTTGTTTTGTATTACAGAATATGTATTTTTGTAAACTATTTTAATTGTAAATAGCATTCATCAGTGTTATAGACAACAATGACTTTTAAAATAAAAGCAAAACCATTATTTTGAAAAGTAAAGATGTCTTTGTGTTAATGAGACTTTTAACGCTTTCAAGTCTTGAACACGACAGGAATGTTATGTGAAGTATGGAAAAAACTGAGGCACTGCTGGCGCTTCATTATCTGCAGGATTTAGGAGTTCTGTTGTAAGTAATTGTGCACTTCTACTTTCCTGAGTGCAAAGAAAATACAACTGATGGGTAATCAGCTGAAGCATGTGATCTCCGTGCTTGCTTTTGTCTCCTCTGCTTCCTTATTCATGTTGAAAGTTGCTCCCAAAGAAATTAGTCTTGTGCTGCTATGAAATTGGAATAGGTTCTATCACGCTTTACCTCTGTAGAGGCTTCTTCCAGTGGCTGCAGACGTCACTTGTCATGACTGGTAAGCAGGGGAAGGCGATTTTTACTGGAGCTCAGAAGCCCCATCCCAGTTGAGTATCTTTGAGAACCTACTGTGCCACTTTGTGGTGAACCTTGCACCCATTCACACAATCTGACTGGAGTAACAGCTAATCTGGCTTCATTCTTGCAAGCTGGTTTCAAAACGTTGGTATTACTGCTTTGTTGTCAGGTTACTATTGGTGCTTTATCAGATGTCATTGCAAAAGTGCCTTTACAGGACAGCTAAGCAGCACTTACTCTCAGATTGTCCAGCTGGGCTTCTGTACATCTGCTTCCCTGCCATAGCCCCCTTCTGAACCTACTGAGTGAAACATTTTCACAATTGGCCCCTGTCTACTTGGCAAAGGCAGAAGAAACAGTTATTTGGAAGTGACAACACAATAACTGCAAACCCCTTCTATTAGCTGTGATTTAGAAGGGAAGGCAGAAGCAGGGCTGAACACACTGTAACTCTGGTCAGAAAAGGGAATGTTTGTTTTCAAGAAGGGACAGTTTAACATTCAGATGAGAACTGCTGAAATTTCACTGTCTTTTATTTGCATACGAAACTTGAAAACTGACTTCTTACACTGAACTCAAAGCTGTTACTTGTTCAGCTCTTCACTCGCTTCCCTCCGTATTTATTCCTCCATTTTGAAGTATTGCACTCTCGCAGCATATCAAATTCCAGCCAGGGCTGCTTCCACTTCTGCGCTTCCTTCATTTTTTTCTCGGGTAGCTCAAATTTTATTCCTTTAATGTTGTATTTCAGCCTCTCCCACCGTTTTGACCATGGTTGAGGTTTCATTCTGACCTGCAGCTAGAAGGAAAGATTTAAAAAAGAAAAAAGGTATTAAAAGGTCAGAAGGTCAGAATTCTGACTGTGAAGCAAAGCAGTGAGACAAGTGCTGCTTTAAGAGAAGAGAGCAGCCCGATCTGTCAGCAAACTAAGGGACCACTGGACACCAGTGGGAGAAAAGGGATTTTGGGTCTGTGTGGCTGTTACGTTTGTTCATATACCTAAATAACACTGATTTATTACACCGTCCTTAAGTTGATATGCTGTTAACTCTCTTCTACGCTTCTAACTCTGTTACTTACTAAGGAAAGAAGAATAGGACAGCAGCAGTTTTTCCTTTTCCCTGTAAGCTAAGTCGGATAGCATTCTTTTACCAGCCTGCCAGACCTCCTGAGATGCAGATCTTGCTAACTGCTCCTTCCACCCCCACATCAGTAGCATTAGGTTTCCATAGTGCTGGCTGTTCTGTCTGCACAGTGTAATACAGAGGCATCTGCAGGCCGTTACTCCTTGCACGTCTCCTAAGTTACCTACTGAGGAAGGCAGGTACTTTGGCTATAAATGTTCTTTCGCTACAGGAGTAGCATTAAGATACCAGATTTTACATGCTTGTATCACCTTGATAACTAACACAACCAAAAGCTGTTTCACAGCCTTCCAGGCCATTGTAGAATGGCCACTTGGAAGAGACTCACAAGGATCATAGGAGTTCAACCCCTGCCTCCACATAAAACCAACCCCTGCCTCCACATCAAACCAGCCACACTATGTCTGAGAGTGGTGTCCAAAGGCTCCTTGAACTCTGGCATATTTTGTGCATGGTCAACCTCTGGTGCAGAAGCTTTTCCACCCTGACCCTCCCGTGATGGAGTCCTCCATCTGGCTCTGAAATGGAGCCCTGCAGAAACCCCAGGTGACTGCTCACCATCCTGATATAATCCCGGTATCAGTCAGAAAGTTAACTAAATTATTGCCTACGTTCCCACTAAAAAATTAAACTCCTGCCTTGTTTACAGGAACTTCTTCATGGTCTAAATGAGACACAGATGAAAAAAACACTTTTTTCATCACTTGATAGTAAAATATAGTAATTTTTTTCCTACTGTTTTTTACAAACAGCTGAGGAGAGCCTACAGGAGACACCACATTCAAGTGGTTATCTTGTGTTGGCAAAGCTTAAGGGGACTCTTAAAACTCTTTTCTGCTCCGATGAATTATACCGTGCCATAGAAATCTCCTTATGCTCTGGAGTTCAACTGTCTGGCAGCTAAGTTGAAGGCACGCTTCCTGACACAGTACTGGCCAGAGGGCCACTACCAACAGATTATTTGCATGGGGTCACTGTGTTTCAGACAGCATGGAGACTTGGCCTCAGAGCCAGGGAATGGCTTGAACACCTCCAGGGACAACAGTTCCACCACCTGCCTGGGCATTTCGAGAGGACATTTTTCCTAGTATCCAACCTGAACCTCCCCTGGCACAACTGAAGGCCATCACCTCTTGTCCTCCTGCTGCTCCTTGGGAGGAGAAGCTGACTCCCACCCAGACACAACCTCCTTTCAGGTAGTGGTGCAGAGAAATGAGGTTTCCTTTGAATCTCCTCCAGACTGAACACTCCCTGCTCCTTCAGACACTCCCATAATATTGTGCCCCAGATCCCTCACCACTCTGTTGCCCTTCTCTGGACGTGATCCAGAGCCCCAGTGCCTTTCTTGTAGTGAGGGGCCCAAAACTGAGCACAGTACTGGACGTGCAGTTCCACCAGTGCTGAGAACAGCCGGCAGATTGCTTCACCAGTCCTTCTGACTGCACTATTTCTGACACAGGCCAGGATGCTGCTGGCATTCTTGGCCACCTGGGCACACTGCTGGGTACGTGCAGCCAACTGTTGACCAATACCCCCAGTGTGCAACGTATCACATCGTCACTCTCCTCTCAGAGGCAGCACCGCCACTTTAAACACTGTGCCACTTAAAGCAATGCAGGTGGGTTTCGGAGGCAAGAAGGAAGAAGTGCGAGAAAAGCAGGAGTCCAATTCATAACTGAGGGACTCTGATCCTTGAAATCCTTCTGTTACTTGTGGTGGAGTACAAATATGAAGTGTGAAGATGACTCCAAATGTCTGTAGTTCTACTATGGTGATAAATTCGATAGCTCCCCATACACAAGGTACCAACTAAGTCCAATCGGATGTGCTGGTCGGAAATAAAGCACCAGGCCGTACCATATCCTCTAATGAAACATATCCTTACTGAAAAGAGAATATCAGATGAGAGAGGTTTCAACATCGATTATTTGGTGCAGTCGTGAGGAGAAAGGCTTCAGGTTTGTTGTGACTCCTTCCGTAGTCTCCAAATATGAGTTTTATACATTTTCACAAGTTGGGAAACTTTACACCATTCTGAATTAGCAACACAACCACTCCAAACCTGTCCCGTTATGAAGCAAAGGCCCCCAGGATTTATATCTGTTTTGTAAACTGGGTGATTAAATGATGCCAAGTGTGGAAAAAACTAAAAGGCTCGTCATTTTGGAAATACTGCACAACTGTTGTTAAAAGCTTAATATGGACACAGGGAAGGATTTCACTTCTGAGATGCTTGATGCTGTGTTGCAAAACTGTGTTATATGACGTATGATATATATATGTGCCCTGTGCCTTCACCGTGATGAAAGCAAACTGTGCTTAATTCTATGAGTAACCCTATCCATTTCCATAACACACTCTTAGGGGAAACATCAAAACCAACAACAAAAAAGGCATGAAGATCCATGTTATGCTGGAAAGATCCTCCAATTTGTATTTGATACTCTCTCCACCCAGTTTATACAGATTTCTGTAGGTATAAATACATATATTTTTATGAATGTACAGGGAGGCAGTGTTGCCAAGTGGATAGAGCTCGAACTGGTCTCAGGGAAATAATGAATCTTTTCTCATTTCTGGCACAGCTTCCTAGTGCCTTCACGCCCCTCACTAGAAGGGGAACCTGAAAGCCTGAAGTGTGTCCAGAGAAGAGCAAGGAAGCTGTGAGGTTAGTTGTGAAGACCTTCTCCCAGTGAGTGGTCAGCCGCTGGAATGGGCTGCCCAGGGAGGTGATAGAGTTCCTGTCCCTGCAGGTGTTCAAGGGACATTGGATGCTGTAGTGAGGGACGTGGCTTAGTGGGAAGGAAATGGTGGTGGTAGGTGGGTGGTTGGACTGGATGATCATGAAGGGCTTTTCCAATGTTACTGATGCTATGATTGTCGAAAGGCATCTGTTGGGTGAGTGCTTTGCTAAGTCACATTGTTTGAAAGCAGCACCTTCGTGGCAACCTTGATTTCTGCAGCCTTCTCCGAGCTTTGTGCCACGAGAGCTGTGCTGCTTCTCCCTGTGATGTGAGAGCGTCTGGAAGGCCGTGCAAGAAGTCTGGGTAGGTGATGGCAGTTGCTCTTCCTTTCCCCGCCGGTGCTGGACATAGCGGGGAACGGGAGTGGGGGACATCCCAGCAGTGGGTTCCTACCTCAGCAGAACGGAAGGGCTGTTCTGATGCGTGTATTTGAAGTGGAGTGAATCTGAGGCTGATGAGAAAAACGAGGGGCCTGTGAAAAAAAGGAGCGTGCTGCATTTTGTGGTGCAAGACGTTCTGGGAACTGCTGCTAACAATGCCCAGCAGGCTTCCTTTTTGATGGGGAGAGGCTTAGCAAGGACATCTTCAATGAAAGGCATTCATCATCTATTTCCTTTCCATTGACCTTTCATACAACTGCTTGAGAAATGGCTATTTCTTGCTGTAGAGAATGCACATGCACCCTGCACTTGTACCTGCACAAAGAATCATTCTAACATCACTGTACGGGTTTCTTTTTGGCACTGGGATGGAGCTGTGTGGAAGACAGACTTGGATGAATCTTCAGTCGGGTGCAGGGACACATAATGCTCATCTTAGATGTCACGCTGACAGCAGCAGTAGAGAGGCAAATGTCATAGGGCTGCATGCTTTTTTTTTTTCCTTTTGTTTCAGTCCTAACCGTGGAAGCATAGAAGCGTTACCCAGACCAATTGAGCATTTGTCACCTGGGCTTTCTACCAATGCCATAGGCAGTGGAAGTCAGCATCGCAAGCATCCGTGAGAGCCCTGCAAAAGACTGGTGAGAGTTACCCTGGCGGCCTCCTTTGGAAATCTCAGGTCTCTGTAAGCTCTCAAGCTGTGTCGTAAGTCCTCCCGTGGTGCTGACTCAGCTCTCCCTGTCTTTGGTGTAGGAGAGCTGGTCTTGAACTCCTTCCTGTTTCCTGCCTATCATCTGCTCCCTGCTTTGCCCGTGGCCCAGTGAGCCTTTTATTCCTCGCCCCCAGATTTGCATGTGTGGATGAGAGCATCTGCTTATGTACGTTTCTTTTCCAGCTGTGGTGTCAGGCTGAGCGACAGCTCCCAGCCGAGCTTGTGGTGAGCGAGACACGGAGTAGCTGGAGATGGAGTTCTCTGTGTCACTAAAGCATGAGCTTGATGGCTGCCGTGAGCCAAAGCAAGAGAGTTTGTGTGTTTGATTTCTGTGTTGGGCTGAGTGGGTAGAGCAGGGCAAGGGGGCTGATTTGGACGTGCTGCTTTCCCAATACGGTGCTGTTTGAGTGGCAGTGCTTCTGGCGTTGCAAATTGTGTCAGATGTCAATGAATTCCTTGGAATCTGTTGAGTTGACTTGTGCAGGTTTCACTGTGGAGCTGAACCCTTCCTGTCCGCTTGTGTGCATAGCCATGGCCTTTGCTTCTTTCTTGCCTTTTTTTCTTGGTTGCGTTTGGCACTGTGCAAGCCGTGAATTGCCAGGGAAGAGCTGGAAGTGCTCTGGAGTTGTGGGGGACAAACTCCCAAGAAACAACGTGTAGCTTCAAAGCCCCAAAGTTTGGAGAGATGAGGGATGCGCTGCCTGGTGCAGGACATGATGCGCTCTGCAAGGCGCTTTCCATGAAGACCTCAGATCTGCACTCAAACTGCATCCAAAGCAACCCAATGCCCCGTGCTTGTTGTACCCGGAGGTATCGGTGCCAGGAGTTGCTGCTGCGTTTGCCATGCCATTGTGTCGGCAAGGGTGACGTTCATGGCAGTGCGATGCCCTCTGTCATTCAAAGCATCCTTGCAGATGTTCCTAGTGAGGGGCATGTTTCATTGACACCATAGGTTGTTTTCTGGAAAATGAAACGGTGGGCTTGCGTACCCCCAGATGGTTTTCATTTCCTGCTGACCACAGTGCACGTCATGTCTGCTGCCATTGCCCCACGGCCCTGTTGTGGTTTAAGCCGGTGGGTGGCTCAGCACCACACAGTCCATTTCCTTACTGCCCCCCTTTCCGGTGGGATGGGGGAGAGAATTATGGGGGGAAAAAAAAGAAGGTGGAAGTCATGTGTTGAGAGAAATCTCTTTCCAAAGGTAGAGAAAAGGACAGAAGTAATGGATGTGTATATAAATATATACATGTATATGAATGTATATATATGAATGCATATAACATGTAATGTAGAAGCAGTGGCTCAGCACCTCCCAAGCAATGGGCAAGCAGAGGAAGAGAGTGAGGTGAGCTCCCACCCCGTCCATAACCCCTTCCACCTGATGTCATATGGTATGGAATATCCCTTTGGCCCGTTGACATCAGCTGTCCTCATTTGGTTTCCTGCCAGCTCCTTCTTGAGAGCTTTGCTGAGAACGGCCTTGGCTCTGTCCAGGTCTGCTTCTCAGAAACTATAAACACGAGAGTGTTCTCACTGTCATAGCATCATAGCAGACACTGAAGAAAAATGGATCCCACCTGAGACTAAGACAGCCCCCCAGTGTCCGTGCAGCGAGCCGTGTGGGGCTGCAGGTCGTGCATTTCCCTGGCAGCATTGGCCAGGGGTGCTGGGGAGGTTTGCGTGCTCAGCTTGGGCATCGCGCTGCTGTGCCTGTCAACACAGCATGCTTCGTGCTCTCCAAGCAACAGAACAGCGTTTCATCAACAATGTGCCGTAATATATACTGGAACCAGATGCATTTGTGTCTCTGAGGCTGGGTTAGCCTACGAGCTCTTCTCGAAGGAGCTGTTTTGATTCCTTTGTCCCGTGTGCGAGACGCGCTTATCCCACTTGTGTTCTGTGCTTTGGTATTACTCTTGGTGGACAGAAGGAGCTGGTGGATTCAGCAGCAGTAGATTTTGTTGGTTTCCTGTCTGCTGCTTCATCCCTGGAGCTCGCTGCTGCACGGAAGAGTACAGGCGTGTTTATCCCAGGGCTGCTGTAAAGGCGAGCCCGGTTGGCATAGCAGTGAGAAGCAGCTAACGGGCTGTGCAGAGGAGGGCTTTGCAGAAGGAGCAGGAGTGCCTGTGTCCATCTGTATCCTCGGATACGTTCTGGCAGTGAGGCAGCAGCTGTGGCCACAGTGACTGAATGCAGACTTGGCAAGACCCCCAAGGCTTGGGGCTGCCACGTGGCGTTTCCTAGCCCTACCCTCCTTTATATGCCTGGCAAAGCACAGCCACCCTGCACCCAGGACAAGCGTTTGTCTTAGTGTCATGTTTCACGCTGTCTTGTGAAGCTCAGGCACTGGGGGCAGCTTCCCCCCAAAGAAAAGGAGGAGGAAATGAGGTCGTCATGGAAGCCAAAAGGCAAAAATGCACTCGGGAAAGAAATTGGCAAAGCAGTCTGGTAGTAGTGCTGTGTTTCTCTTCCTGTATTTCCATCCAGGTGCAAGAGATGGCTGCTCTAAGCCGCCCGTGGATGCAAAGAAGGACCCTAGTGTGGATTTGCCATAGGCCCAGAAAGAGGCTCAAGAGGACCAAGCGCCGTGGTCCTGCACTTTGGTCCCGACAACCCCATGCCAGCTTCTCCAGGATTTGGCTGAGATAGAGTTCCAACCACGCACTGATTTCTCGAACGCTGGGGTGCCCTTTTGGAATCCTGTGGTCTTGCGACGTGGTCTTGCCTCCCCACCTTGTCCGTCCATGGTGGAGCAGCCGGGTGGCCCTTAGTGATGTCATAAGCGGCTAGAATGAGGGGAGGAGCAGCGCGTGCTGCATCCCTTCATTGGAGCGCTTGAGCTCGGCGTGAGTACGTGGCTTGTTGCACTTGTGCACTGATTGAGTCCCTTTGTCTTCATCCCATCTTGCGCAGCGCCTTGTAGGTAAGCTGAGACGGTGTGGGATAGACGGGTGGGCAGCGAGGGCTTGAGAAGTGCTGGCTGGCGGAGCTCCTAGGATCATATTGCTTAGCCTGGACTGTCAGAAACCGTTTTCCCCCAGGCCATCACTTCCAAAGCCATCCATCAAGGTGGCATTTGTCCCACGGTTCTTCCCTGGTTCTTCCCTTTGCTCAATTGTGCAAGCTCACTGACCTGCTGTTTCTCTGTCCCCTCCCCACCCTCCGCCTGCTCCCTTGGAGCAGCTTTTGCTCGCGGAAGATCAGAGCAAAGTGACAACGAACGGCTGCGGGTTCGAGGATTGTCTCCCTTGTTCTGATCTCTTGCCAGGTACGTGCCATGTTTTGTATTGTCACATGGTTCAGCAGCCCGTGTTTAGACACACCGTGTGTAGTAACACAGCCTCGTCCAGCTGAAATGCAGCTCTGGTCACTTCCTCTCCAGCTCAACCCTCAGCAGGATGCTGCCTGTAGTGCTGGGAGCAGGTAGTGTGAAGGAAGACAATCCCTTAGGCAAAGAGCCCTAGCCCCACTCTGTGCAGAGCTGCAGAACGTGAGCCAGGGGCACAAGCGTGCATGCTTTGGCTGTGTGAGTGTGGCCGACAGCGGTAGGGAGCACAGCAGAGATGCAGGCAGAGGAAATGCGTGGGCAAGGCTGCAGCCGGCGCTGGTGGTGAGGCTGCTGCTGGGAGCCGAGGGCTGGGGAGCAGCTCCAGCCCCAGCAGCGACACCTCTCCCTGGCCTGCTACTGCGCTCTCAGCGTGCTGCGGGCAAATGCATCTGCTGCTTTGTGCCAGAGTCCCCATCTGCTAGCAGAGGGACAGCGACGTGGTCCAATGCTGCGTATTGCAACGGCTGTCCTGTTTGAATAGACTGCACAGTGGTTGTTTCTAGAAGTAGTTCTGAAGAAGTCTCTTGATCCAGTGCTGTGTGAGCACAGGAAATGTGTTTCTTTTCTGTTGCAGCTTGTCGCGCCTGCTGTGATGGGCATCGCGAGCAGCGAGATCAGCCGTGGGCCTGACCGGGCGTTGACGGAGGTACAGTGTGAAGCTCTGCTTGGTCTCTGTTCCCTGACTTGAGCCAGCAGAATGAGCCACCGTTGTGCTCTCCTGCTTTTCAAGAGAGAGAGCATCCTTCTGGCTTCTCTCGGTGTCCCTGAAGAGCTGCCTTAAAAGCTTCATTGCCTTGCTAGTGGCATCGAGATGGCACCCTGAAATCCTCCTTGTTTGTCCTCAGCTCCTCACCATGGCCTGTGCTCTCTGTTTCAGCCTGAGAACCAGGGGAAGCCCTTGCTGGTCCGTGAGGAGTTATCTCTTAATATTCCAGCTATTGCTGCTGGCCATGTTATTAAGAGATACAGTTGCCCAGGCAGCGGATGAGCTCTCCTTGGAGGTAAGCAGATAAAGAAGGCGTTCCTTGTTGTCACGGCCAGAAGAGTATACCATGTGAATGCATCAGGAATATTCTCAGACACCTTCAGAATGCCTTGTGAGGCGAAGCCCAGAAGATGCAGGTCCAGATAGGACTTGCACTGGGTTGGATGCAGGGAGGAGTTCAGCCATGTCTAAAAGATGGTTTCATATGGCATTCTTGCACTGTATTCTGTCTGGTGTGTAAGGCAGTGACTCTTGTACCTCCACGTTCAGCTTTCCGACGGGAAATGCCTGAAGAGCTGCCCCGGTGCAATTGCTCTCAAGCTGTGCGCTCTTTGGCAGTGCAGAAGAAGGGTGCCATTTCAGCTGTGCTTTCCTCCCAGCTGTGCTGACGCTGGGATTGATGTTGCAATGTCTTGCAGGTGGGAGACCTGGTGTGCATTACTGCTATGCCAGCAAAGGAGCAGAGCCCCTGGTGGAGAGGCAAGCGTGGCTTTCAGGTAGGCACGAGCTTCAGATCTTGTGGGCGCAATTGCAGTCAAGTCAGGAACGTCAGCTTCGAGCTGCTCTGCCCGCACAGGGTGGCTTCTGGACATCAACAGTTTCCCTGTGTCACTGTCAGAGGACTTTCCCTTTGGCTCTGGGCTTGGGTGGGAAACTGTCTCCTCATTTGACTTAGAAGCAAGAGCCTCTCGTGCTCAATACGCAGTCAGGAGTTGACCATCTCTGTCCTTAGTACAGGCACGGAGGACAGAGCCTTCTTGTGCGGAACCAAGTATTGCTTTTGTAGGTCTTCTGGCTGCAAATGTTGAATGAGGGTTACTTTTCTGCAGGCCATTCTTTCTTGGTTTAACAGTTGAGGCCTGAGAAACGCTGCATTCAGTATTCCATCCATCTTTTTGTTCCTGTTCCAGGTTGGGTTCTTCCCGGTGAGTGCGTGGAGCTCATTAGTGGAAAACTTCCTGAGGCCCTCATCAATTCAGCGCCAAAGCCAGGTACGGATGTTACATGTGATGGCACGGGGAAGTCAAATGGAGTCTTTTTCTGGGTGTGTTCTGTGTTGAATACCTCCTTTATCCATCCCACGTTCTCCTCTGTATTGATGATCCTTCCTGCATCCCATGGGGCGTAGGGCTGCTGTTTTGTAGGCAGTGAGAATGAGGGCTTGGGCAAATGCTCGAATCCTTGTAGAATGCAGTGTTGGCAATGTTCTTGCCGCTTTGACGTGCTCTGTAGCATGTGTTTCCGCTCAGCCTGGTCCCACTGAGCCCAACCTGAAATGAACTGGTTTCTTCCTTTTGTTGTGCAGTGCCAAAGAAGCGTGGCAAGCTCCTCAGCTTCCTTCGTTCCTTCGTGAAGGCCCGCCGGAAGGAACCGAAGCAGCGGGAGATGGAGAAGGAGAAGGAGAAGGAAGGGGTGTTTGGCTGTGACCTGGGAGAGCATCTTCTCCACTCTGGCCGTGATGGTAAGGAACAGCCCGTTCCTGAGAGCTTCCTCCCTCTGTTGGGCATGACAAGATGAAAGAAAGGGAGATCGTGTCTAGCAAGGGACAGCGGTGGAGCGGTGGAGAAACGTGAAATGGAAGTTGATGGCTGCAAGTGAAGCTGAGGCTAATGCTCATAGGAGGCCGGCACACTTGTATTTGCTTAAAGCCAAAGGTGTAAGCCAATCCCACGCTAGCCTGAAAACAAAGGAAGCCTTTTGGCCCAAGAGAGTGTCCTGCGTCAGTTTCCTAGCTCTTCTGGACATGAGGTCTCACGCCTCCATTGCGGTGGGAGCTGTGATGGGACTTGTGGCAGTGTCTCTGGCTTCCCCAGAATTACTTTCTGCAGGCTGCTTGGCAGGTCCTGGCATTTCTTGAAAGCCAAGAACACGTCCGTGTCCAGTTTCCTCCCCGGCTCCTGCCTGCCTGCGATCGTCTGCGACAGCCTTCTTTCTCCTGTATAGGAGGAGGCAAGCAGTAGCCTGGCTGGGCTTAGTGGATGGGATGTGACAGGGGCAGCGGCTGAAGCAGGACTTGAATCAGGAGCTCAGCTAAGCGCTGGCCCTTGTTCTGTAGTCCCCCAGGTCGTGCAGAGCTGCGCTGAGTTCATCGAGCAGCACGGCGTGGTGCAGGGGATCTACCGCCTGTCCGGCGTGGCGTCCAAGATCCAGAAGCTGCGGTAAGAGTGCTTCTGGACTGTATGTTGTCTTGCTTTGGCGTTGTTTTCCTCTTTCTCCAAGCCCTCTGTTTTTGTGTCCTTCTCTCCAGCCATGACTTTGAGTCGGAGCAGATTCCGGAGCTCACCGTCCGGGACATTCACAGCGTGAGCTCCCTGTGCAAGATGTACTTCAGGGAGCTGCCGAGCCCTCTGCTGAGCGAGCAGCTGCATGGCAAGTTCTCGGTAAGCACAAGGCAATGGCCTTCATGTCCCTCTTCGTGGCCTGTCCCATACACACACACGCCTGCGCACCTTTTTTTGGTCTTTTTTCTGTTGAAGTTGGGGTTTTGATGGACATCCAGTGGGTGTCTCTGTACAACAAGCAGCTCCTGCTTCCTGCACACCGCGTGCACCGTAACACCTGGTGTCTGCATCCTGCCACTGGAAATGTGGGAGATGGGAGCAGCAGTGCCCTCTGCAGCTCTGAGGCCCTTTTTCTGTTAGCCCCATACGCTTGACTCGCATGATGTGTGTCTCAGTCCCTTTCTGCTTTCTTCCAGGACGCTGTTTGTGCCGGTACCGATGAGGAGCGGTTGCTCCGAGTGCAGGAGGTCATCCAGCAGCTGCCTGCACCTCACTACAGGTCAGAAAACTGCTGCCCTCGGTGTGGGGAGCTCAGCCCTGCTGCACTTCAGAGGGCGATGATGCGATGGCAGGCTTTGTGTCACGCTGGCAACGTGATGCCTGTGTGTGTTGAAGTGGTGGATGGCTGCGTGGGGTGAATGGATTGGGTCAGCTCCTGGGCACGGGGGCACGGCTGGTGCAGCTGATGGCTGCAGCTGTGCTGTGCTGGGGCTTGGTGCTGCAGTGTGGCACTTGGGAAAGCTTGATCTACTTGCTAGTAGCAAGAACAGTGAGGTTTGTTTGGTGAATGTGAGCACGGCGTGCTCAGTGGTGCTGAAGGTTTGGCTCTTGCTTTCCAGGACGCTGGAGTACCTGATGAGACACTTGGCTTGTCTCGCTGGGAGCTGCTCCGTCACAAACATGCCCGCTAAGAACTTAGCGATTTTGTGGGCTCCCAACCTCTTCAGGTAAACTTCTTTTTCCGTCTCAGCACAAGGCTTAGTATGTTCTCCCCACGGGCACAGTTTGGAGAGGAGGACAATTTGTGCTCTCTTGGTTTTGTCAGATGGGGCTGGTGTGTCCTTGATCACCCGGGAGAATGTCTTCAGTGGCATCAGTGCTTGCCCACTGCGGAAGTCTCCAGAGCCCAACTGGACAGCCTTTGGCTGCCCAAATGCCAGACGTGGGGAAACGATCTTGGGTCAATGACTTCTCCAATCTGCCTTTTCTACAGATCCCAGCAGAACGAGGCTGCCTGCGCCAGCGGAAGAGCTGCCTGCGTGGAACTGCAGAGGCAGTCGGATGTGGTGGAATTCCTGATTAACCACACCGATGTCCTCTTCTGCTCCAGCTCCACGTCAGGCATCGGAGATGGAGCAGGTGAGCGTCTTCCTGCATGAGCTTTGTCTTGATGAGACACCTTGATCAAATGCAGGCCTTCTCCAGGATTGTTGAGCTATGCTTTTGCTATCGAGGGGCTATCGATGTGCGGCAGCTCCCGCAGAACTGTGATGGCTGTGCCGCTGCTTTCTGATCCGCCCTCTTAGCTGTGGTCTTCCCTTCCAGGGCGCAGTTCTCCATCAGGGCCCAAGTCTGTGCAGGTGTCTTCTCCTGCCACCAAGCTGCTCACTCTGGAGGTGGCACAGGCACAGAGGGGAGGCCACAGCAGCTCTGCCGCACTGACACACATCCAGGACATGGAAGTGGAAGAAGGCCCCGCAGCTGCGCGGGGGAAATTCCACGCAATCATTGACTTTCCATCTGAAAGGTAAAGAGGACTTTCTTTTCCAGCAGCTTCCTATCAGACTTGGTTGGGTGGGCTTTTGTGGGTTTTTCCCCACGATTGCTAGTGCCAAAACTTGCAGAAGCTACGTGACGCCAATGGTGCGTGTGGTGGTGTACTGAATGTCCCCTCCCTTTGGACTCTGTAGTTCAACTAACAAGCAGTTGCCCGACGGGCTCGGTTTAGCCACCAGAGGGGGCCTTCTACTAATGTCAGAGTCAGAGATGCTTTTGAACTCCCTCTCTGGCTGCACGGTTCCTCAGCAAGCAGTTACACCTCCAGCTCAATCGAAGCCCTCCCTTCGATGCTGTCCTGGACAGCTGTGCAGCCTCTGCTCGCATGCTCTGCATCTGGGTTGACATGGCTGAGGGGAATGTAGCCAGCAAGACTCCAGGGCTGAGCTCTAGAAATGGAACCTCAACCGTGTGAATCAGAGCGAGCTTCTAAGTTGTGTTTCAGCAGGAACCAGGCAGTGCTAGGAACAAGCAAGTGTGTTGGCAAGAGCTCAGGGCAGCTCTTCCCTCACCCTGCACCATGCACGACTCACACCGCTCCCTCTTTTCTCCCTCCAGACCAAGTCCACCCAGCAGGGTGAAGGAATCCCCAGCATGCAGTTGGTGTTCCTGTTTCAGGCCCAGAAAACCATCCTCTGTGGGCAAACGCCAACTGCAGCGCGATGCCAGGGAGCCCTCGGAAACAGAGGTGGTGGTCCTGGCAGGTAAGGGTGCACATCCAGCTGTCAAAACCCTGCTTGTCAGCGCCATGGAATTCATGCTTGGAGTCCACACAAAAGAGAAAGACAAACAACAAAAGCGCAACAGTTCCTTTCGAGACAGTGCTCCTACTGTTGCTATTGTCCTATTGGCTTTGTCCTGCTGCCACTGCATAACAAATCTCAAGAACCACTCTCATCATTCAGCTTGTGCAAGTTTGCCACTAACTGTTTGCCTGTGTATCTACTCCTTCCTAGGTGAATCGAGCCCTCGTCCACGCAGAAGAGCCAGAGCGTATAGCAATGGTTCACTGTGTGCTGGTATCAATGCAGAGCTGCTAGGAAGCATGAATCGCTGCAGCTCTGATGAAAGCCTTCCATACTAACATCAGCGAGGGAATGAAGGTGCTTGATCCAGGTGGAAGCCCTCATCTCTCCCAGCTGTGCAGAAGACGCTGACCTGAGCCTGCCAGAAACAGCGGTCACCGAGCTGGACTGTGACGGGGCACCACTTGCAGTGCAGCCCAGCCCAAGCACAGCCCGAGTGCCCCGACAGCAGCAGCTCCATGCAGGAGCAGGTCAGCGTCAGCCAGGAGGAGCCGAGCCTGGTGGAGGGGGACGTAGAATCAGAGCTCCAGTCCCACGCACCGGGCAGCAGCACGAGCTCTGAGCCCCTCTCTCCTGAACAATGAAAGGATGAGTCCCATCTGTACACCGGACCTCTCACCAAAAGGCCCTCCATGGCTCTTAGGGAATAAAAGCACGCTGGTGCTGGATCAACGCCCTTGACTGCCTTCTGAGTCTTCATTCCCAGGGATTGGGATGGATGCAAGCAACAGCAAGGCAGCTCATGTTGCAAGGCTATGGCTGTGGGCTGTGCGTGCAGCAGGGCTGCGGGTTTGTTCCCATTTTGTCTGGCTGTGGGATGCCTGCAGCGAGAGCTGTGCTCCCGTAGTGTATGGTAGCAAAGAATCTCCAGCATCCGGGATGCTGCTCATGATCATGGCCAGCTTGCTGGCTGTGGATTTGTGATGCTTTTGAGTGAGGGCTTTTGGATGCTCCTGGATGCCTCGGCTGCTCCCCACCAGCTCTCTCCTCTCTCCCGCCGTGTCCATTCCTGGCTCCCAGCTACGAGCTGGCCCTGCAGAGCATCTCCAGCCCTGTCAGCATCACCATCCAGCTGTGGCAGGAGGAGCTCCCCCTGACCGACACCATGCAGTACTGTTCGGTCTGCAGGTTAGCTGCCATTTACCTGTAGGTGGCTCTTGCAGAAGAAGACTCAAACAGCAGAGCGTTTTCCTCATCTGCATCATCGCAAATGCTACAAAAGCAGAAACAACCCAGGAAGCTGTGGGTTTGCGAGTCTGCATGGACATGCACTGTCTGTGTTGATGGTGCTCTGCCATCCTTTATTTCCTTCTGCCTTGCTTGTCCATATGCTGCTGAGGATTGGAAAGCTGCATGTCCCATAATTCCCCAGAACCCCAGTTTTGAGACAGCTTGTAGTTGTGGCTGTAGCCACAAGTGTTTTGTTTCGTAGAGGGAGCTCATCTGGGTTGTAGGTCTTGTTCTTGCGAAGACTTGTTCTGCAGCAGGTGTTCCACTTGGGCTCCGTAGCACGTGCTGGCCATGCGGGTACAGCATGCAATGGAACAAACCCTGCAGGCCCTGGGGAGAGGCAAAGCAGGAGAGTGGCTGCCCCACGGTGGGGATGAAAGGCAGAGTGCCCTTTGAAGCAGGGGATGCCCTGCTGGCTCTGCCGATCGCATCCACTGCTGGCACGTTCCTTCTTCCTCCTTTCTGGCAGTTTGCTGTCGAGCAGATTGAGGTGGAAGTCAAAGACTCAAATCCAATGTTGCGAAGCCACTGCAGATGCCAAATCCCTGCACGGGAGACCTGGCTGTGTGCAGGAGTTACTGCAGGATGAGGAGCTGCTATTGGTCTTCAAGCAGGTAGGAGTTTGTTATCCACACATAATACTGTATGTATTTGTTGTTGTTGTTTTAAAATCAGTGCCACTATGCAGTCTGATCCGTTGTGTTTGAAAAGTGTGGTGTAAGGATTGTCAGCTGAGAACAGCAGCAGAACATGGGGCTGTTGCAGGGGGAAGGCGTGGGGAAGGAAGCGGGGAAAGGAAAGGGAAAGCCTGGAAAAGGAATGGGGAAGGCACGGGGTGAAGGAAGGGGGCAAGACACGGGAATGAAGGGGATAGGACAGAATACCTGTAGAGCAGCCTAAAAAGCAGTAACAAGCTCTGGGAGGACCGTAGAGTGCCCGATTCTGTGCTGGGTGTTTATCTGTGTGTGTACGTTGTCACTGTTTGTGCCTGGCTGCACTGCTCCAGCCCAGAGCCCGCTGCCTGCAGCTGCATCTTTGCTTCCTTCCCTCCTGCCCGGAGCCCCACGGGTGCTCCCACAACTCCCTTCCCACCCCCAAAATGCCAGAGAAGACACCTGGCAGTGGGATGGAGGAATCCCAGCAGCCCGTTTTCCTTCTGCCTGCAGCTCTCTCCTCCTCTGCCACACAGGGCTCCAGACTGTCCAATGGGAAAGACGTGGGGGAAAGGGAGTGCTGGCAGGAGCGACTGCTGCGGCTGACTGGGGAGGGTCTGCATCCCACGTGCCCTCCTGTGCTCTCTCTCCAGCTGCAGGAGGGCCAGAGAAGGGCAGATGAAAAGCTGCAGCTGAGCCTGATGGACCTGCACAGCTCTCGGGCTGTCTTCCAGAGGTAGCTGTGATTTACATTAGGTAGCTGTGCAGTACATTAAAGCACGAAGAAGACAGAGGCTGAGTGAACACCAATATGGCGCTCTGCTTTCTGCCAACGTGCTTTAATTTTGTTGTCGTTAAATGTACTGGGCAGTTACATTTTGGCATGTGAATATTTAAAAACAGTGCAACAGATGCTGGCAAAAAGTAATTAAATTTTTTATTATTATTATTATTATTATTATTATTATTTTCTTTTTGTAAAGCTCTTAGCACGGCTTTCCTGAGTTTGGAGGAGTTTCCCTCTGTTTTCTTCGTCTTCACCCCCACCGCCCCCCACTTCTCATTCCGTGTTCTTCCCCCGTCATCGCGACAGAGCACTGACCGCCAGCGATTGCGCCGCGGGCCGCATCGATCCCGTCCAAGTTCTTTCCGCGGTCTCTGCCGCCACCTCGTGGCCAATGCGCGGAACTGCCGCTGTCCGCTGCTCAGTCCTGCAGGCGGCACAACGCGTGCGCGTAGGAATGCGGAAGTGGCTTCGTAACCGCTCTGTGCAGCTCATCCGCCGCTCTCTATTGTGATTAGTCCTCCAGGTCCCGGCGAGCATGCGCCCGACGACTCCAAACCAGCAACTGTTGCTCCTAAGCGCTCCTGCCGGTTCTCGGACCGCCGGCTCAGCGATCTCCTCCTTCTAAACCAGGCTGCCCCTCATCTATTTCCATTAGATGTTTGATGCCCGAGCCCATCCCGGGAGCGGACCGGTTCGGCTCACAGCTGCCCCCGAGCGCCCGGCGCCATCCAAATTGCTCTCCGCCGCGGCGGACCAGCAGACGTCCCCTTCCCCCCGCAGCCCCGCGCCGTCCCCCGGCCGTTTCAAAGCGCTCTCAGCAGCAGCGGAACCCGAGCGGCTCGGAGATCGGCGGTCGCGGTACGGGCGTGAAGCGGCCCCGGCACCGCAGCATCCCAGGACCCGCCGGGCTCGGCACCACGCTGTGCATGCAGCACCGCGCACACAGCCCCGCGGCGCACGCGCACTGCCGCTCGGAGGACTGAGCGTGACGGAGATCGGCGGATGCGCCGCGCAGAGCGACGGCGACGTCCGCGCAGCGCTTCGGCGCGCGTCCCGCTGCCTGCGGCACCGAACGTACGCGGCCGCCGTTCCGCCGATCGGCCACGCGGGGGCGCCAGAGACCGCGGAAACGACGACTCCGAGCGGATCGACGTTGACCCGCACCGCCTCGTCCCGTGGTTTTCCAAAGCATGAATCTTGTCCACACACAGTGCTTCTGTAAATGTTGGTATGGGTAAGTCTTGCAGTTCTTCTTTGCTCCAACGCAGGTGCTATTATTAGCAAGGATTTTGTGCTTTGTTTTAAGGACATAAACACTTTGTTTGTGTTTGTTTAATACATAACTGAGCTCGAATCTACTGTACATGCACTTATTCAGCAACGAGTCATGTCGGTACTGAAGCGAAGGCAAGATGAGCTGGAAACGGAATCTACTTCTATGCAGCACCTGACAAGTTAGTATGAAGTTACCAGTTACTTTCTGACTGAAATCTCATTCTTTAAGTAGAAACACGCAGTTAATTCTTGGATTATATTTTATTTTCATGTGTAATGCTTTCTCCCTCCCTGTTGTCAGTGGGCATATTGTACTAGATGTCCTAGTTGAAATCCTTACCGAAGTAGGACGCGTAGTATCACTTCTCCGTGGTAGAATAGTGAATATAGCATGACCAAATGCTCGGTCAGTTTTGAATTACTGATCTCAGTGGCTGTCTATCAGTACTTGAAAGGAGAAACTGAGTCAGTTTTCCAGTAGATATTAGGTTGTTTGGGACGCAGGCACTGTAGAACAGGAGGACAAAGAAGGATTGACTGATAACTGGCAACAGCTTGAGAAGAGTGAGCTCGGGGATGTAGCCCTTTCTGGTTCTAACTGGTGTGCAGGTGGGGTGGGTGCAAAGCATGCAGACTCTGAGTGTGTGTGCACTCTGGGAAGCACAGCTGGAAGCGTCACCAGGAAGGGCAGAGAGGAAGGGTGGATCTGGGGACCCTCCCTGTGCTCACTCAGGTGCTCACCTCCCGGTTCAGGCTGTGATCTGGCAATCCCCCTGCACGAGGGAGCAGCCACAGCTGTCCTACAGTTCACTGATAATATTGACTGTGCTTCACTCTGGACACTGTGAATTTTTCATCAGGAGGTTTTGTTTACTTTGGTTAGTTTCCAAATGAAGAGCAGAAGCAGAGTCAGTGTTCTGCATTCACCTCTTTGTCTTGTTCCTGTCTTCTGGTAGCTGGGAATGGCAAACCAAGTAATGATGGATTGGAGAGTGATGAAAAGATGAAGCTTCTGAAAACGTGTGAGCATCGAAGGTACGTATCATTACATCTAACTGTAGTAAGTGTGTATCTGCTTCCTGTTACTTACACAGGGATGAAGGTAAATCTGTGCGGTTACTAAGCGAGATGATACACACACGTGCAAAAAATGCCTTTCCTTTCCAAAGCTCAAGGTACATGGAAACCATCTATTGGTTAATGGGGGGTTTTCTTCGTGCTGATTGGAATCTGACCTACATCTAACCTACCCTCTGTTATCAGCGTAGGCCAGGTGCTACATTTTGAAGGTCAGGGTCTGCTGCTGACCTTAAGTTACTGGGAGCTCTGAAACCGTTCCAGTTGCATTGGTGCCTTGACTCATCACTGTTCAGACACAGGTAAGGACTTAAGAGTTTTAATGGTTGGAAAACGATGTAATAAAACTTTGCTTGAAGCAAACTGTTAACCTTTAACGTTAAGTAATGTCAGTAATTACATACAAGAGGTACGCTATGCAAATAATAGGTATAAATATAATTTTCCTGTTGATTTTTGCATGCTGTTACGATATGTGGTGCCAGGACTAACGTTTTTTAGCCCCAGTGAGACTTGGATGCAGTCTCAGTTTCTATGCAAGTTGTTGCATAAGCTACATGGAACTGAGATGATGGACTGTTGAGAGCGCAGTAGTTTCTTACAGACTACCTCTGGCAGGGATAGTATGGAGTACCATGTTAGATGTTTGGTGTTTCAGGTGGGGGGAGTTCCTAGTATGAATGTGGTGAAGTGAAGGTCGTTAGAGATGCTTTTAATGTCCTTTGGCAGCTCACAAAGTACCTTACTGTTACAGTCTGTGTTTCTAGGGTTGCATACTTACTTCTGCTTCCTCACTGTGTTTCCTTAGGCTATTGCTCTCACCGGTGTTCTTAGTATATCACTGAGCTTTCTTTTACGTACGTACATGGTGAATAACTCACCTGAGTTCATTACAGAATGCAGGACTTGCAGGCGGCAGCTGAGAGAGCGTTCACAAACAGCTGGTCACCACGAAGGCATGCCGAGTGATGAAGAACTGGCTCTGACAGAGGTGACTGAATTCCAGAAGAGCAAAGGTTGGTCAGGATATGAGAGCAAAATTCCTCCCATGTTGAGAAGGATTTTCAAGGGAGAGTGAAGAAATACTCCTTTTGAATGGTATATCGTTTATTTTCTACAGCACAGAATTAATGCATTTAAACAATTTTGACCAATGCCTTAGGAAGAATAGGTAAGACTGTAGGCTTCTTTAGTTTAATCAGTTTTTTGTCCAAAGTTGGAATGTATTTTAAATTGAGATTTGAACTGCCTTAGTGAGCAGGTCACGAGGAGCTGGGAGAGACACGGTGCACATTTACTGAATAACAGAAGGAGGATTTTCGTGTCTGAGCTTTTAAGAGACATACAAAATATGAAATGTAATGGGTATTTCAATCTGTGCAGTTGTTCAAAACCGCAGAAGTCTTTTTGTGGTCTTCTGTATCTCTTTTTTCCTGAAAAAGGCTTTGCCAGAGTGCTGGTTTTAAAACCCATTTCAGTGTAAGAGGTGTGAAAGATGAAGCACAAATGCTGTTATCATAAAGATATTTCTTCTGTTCTGTAGGTGCATGAACTGTTCAGCTTATGCCTCAATAAATTCTGTGATTGTTTCTTCTTATTCCTATTGAATATTATCCATAGATAACGTTCTAGAAGAGAGTAAGAAAATCTTTGAAGATGTCCGTGCAGATTGTTGTGACATCAGAAAAATCCTGTTGAAATTCCAGGAGCGGAAAGAGAAGTTTCCCGACCCATACTGCGATGCTTACACCAGTTTTTGCCTGCCTAAGCTTTTAAATCCATTAGTCAGAGTTCAGTTAATAAATTGGAGTCCCCTTGAGGTAGGTGCATCACCAGACTTTATTTTTGTGAAAAATTGTGTGTGTGTGTTCGTGTGTTCTGATATCCTCTGAGCTTCTGGGCAGGCGGTGCTCCGCTACGTTTCCGGTCTGTACTGTCTTTGCAGACTTGTCTACTCTGATGTACTCATCTTTGTTAACTGGCAAGACCTGTGGCTATTTCTGGCATCTCAAAGTATGACAGGACGGGGGCATGCTGCTTTCAGGGAAGACTTCTGTGCAGGA
The DNA here is from genome assembly GCF_016699485.2 of Gallus gallus. Taxonomy (NCBI): domain Eukaryota; kingdom Metazoa; phylum Chordata; class Aves; order Galliformes; family Phasianidae; genus Gallus; species Gallus gallus. The sequence continues at coordinate 78,980,990 of NC_052572.1, forward strand.
GCTTTGCCGTGGGTTACAGAGGCATTCCAGAGCTTGAGATAAGTGTTGTTAACTAGAAGGAGTGCATCTTTTCCTCTTGTCAGGTTGCTTGCGTATGAATCACTTGCATCTTTATTAATGTGGAGCTGTTTGCTGACATTTTGACAACCCTACCCTCTGAAATCTAGCTTTACAGTTCAGTTTTAAGCTTGCTGCTTCGGTCCATTCCGTGATTAGAATCCATGTAAAACTGTTAAATGAGAATCTTTTGGTATCATTAGATATATTTTTGCATGGAGCTTTTTCTCTCAATCCTGACAGCTGAACAACTAACGGGAATGATCTTTCAGCAGAATTCTACAGACCTGAAAGAGATGCCCTGGTTCAGAGCTGTAGAAGGATTCAGCGATGCCAAAAAGTCTCCTGAATCAAAAAGAGATGATGATCCTGATGAAGAAGTTTTGCCTAGAGTGATTGAAAAAACTATCCTGCCAAAAATTACAGGTATATTAAGGTTGTCTTGAGGACGTTCACTGCAGCTAGGTAATGAAACCTTAAATAAGTGGTAATGTAAAATTATGTTGATAGTTACAATTACTTGTTAAGGTTACTGCAAATGAAAGGTTTAGCTTTTTGAATGTTTGCTTCCTTGAAGCTAGAGCAGATAGCCACTTGGATATCATGAATGAAATAATTCCTGTTTTTCAGCATTTGCCAAGAATGTGTGGGATCCTTTATCGACTTCACAGACTGAGGACCTTACACAGCTTTGTGATAACGTGTTTGAAAAACAAGTCCTGTCCAGAAGGGAATGCAGTCAGGCAAAACAGGTAAAGGCTGTTGTGGTAATGGGGAAGGAAGTTCTTGATGCAGTGTATGCATTCACTGTAAATATTCACTGTAACATACACTTAGCCCAGTTCTGGTTTTATTCTCATGCAAATCTGGGAGTTTATCCAGCATAAAGTAGGTGAAACTAAGTTGATGTTTAGGCCCTTAGCATGAAAAGAAATAATAACAAACGTTTATGCAGTCGCCACACTTGACTTCAGGAAGAAGCTTTAGATAAGATTCTGTTTGTATAGTAGCTGTGGTGCTTTGTTGTGTTTTTTTTAATAGAACCTTCATAGCTGGAAAATACATTAATCTCGTTATCCAAGAGGATTTTATTAAAAAAAAAAAAAAAAAAAAAAAAAAAGATGGTTAAAGCTGAGACTTGCTCACAGGTCTTTAATGCAGTCACGATCTTAGTGTCTATTATATACAGTGGCACCTGCATTCAGCTGAATTACCGTTTTGCTTTTCCACATGATCAAAATAACTGCCTAAAATTGTTGTAAGTGGAAGGTGAGATCCTTTTCTTGTGAGGATGTGTTAATATTTTTCCTTTTTTCTTTTTTTGGCAGGATTTGATTAACACGGTTGTCCTGAGGATGAAGCAGTCTGTAGAGGAGGATGTCTTTATCCCTCTGTATCCGAAAAGGTAAGCTGTCCCTGGGAATTTATTTTTTTACTTTTTAAAATCTTTATTTTTAGTCATAGAATCATATAACTGCTCAGGCTGGGAAAGACCTTAAAGACCACCAAGTCTACCTGCAACCTAACCTCTTTTTTTAGCCTTTGTTCTATTTTTCTGTACCTTTTCCCCAGAAGCGTGGGTGAAATATATTGTAGACATCCATGAGCAAACGGAACAAATGTGCCTTCTACTCTTTCATTGTAGGAATAGTTACCAAACATTGATGTTTATGAACTCTTTCTGACAAGAGTAACTACGCAGTCAACTTAGTGCTTTTTTGCTCCTGTAACTAAAAGCTTTCATAAATGGAAAGTTCTTAGTTTATGGGGCACAGCCCAGAGTCTGGTTTTGTGATCTTAACTTGGAGTATCTGAGGGCTTGTGTTATTTGTGGTGGTCTGCTCCCCCTTCTACTGCTGACTCCTCCTTTCTTTCCTGAAATAGTTGCTATTGCTGATGCTTATTGCTGGATGCTCTTAGAGAGAGGATAACTGGTAAGAGTCTGGTAGGTGTGGGGTTAAGACACAGCTGGGAGGAGAGTGTTGCTAAGCCTGATGCAGCATGTTTGTCTGGTTACAGGCAGAGCTGTTCTGCTGAGAATCTATTAAACACATACTCGAGTGTTTCCAACTGCATTGTGTATTGCAAGGAGTTTCAGTTAACAGCTGTTTCCTTAGACCTTTATTCTGGTTGTCACTGCTGAAAGAATCCCATAGTTGTAATTCATCGGTGTTTAAGAGATGAATTGTCTGTTTGTCTTACTTTCAGGTCAAACAAAATCCTTATTTCCTCTTCCTCTTTTTCTGACCAGCACTGTGGAAGACAAATCATCGCCATGTTCAAAATTCCAAGGCAGACGGTTTTGGTCAGCTGTTGAGGTAAAGAAAAAGCACCGATCTTGTCTGTGAAAATCATTTTAGTTAAAAGTAGACTGTCGTCTTTGAGGAAATGTATCTTCAGTCAAATCTGATTCCTGAGAGCTTAATGCATTTTAATAGGAAGGTTAGCTATTTTCGTCAGTGAGCTATTTATGCTCACCCACCTCTGATACGTAGTCAAGAGACTTTAATTTCATCATCTGTTCCTGCTAACCTTCCATGAGATCAGTCATTGGCACTCTGTGGATAGGTCTGTTTCCTCAGTATGTGCATATAAGTGCCCGTGTTGCTTTTGTAGAATAGAATCCCTGCATGTGCGTGTAAGCGTATTAGTATAGCTTTATTCAGTCTAAAGTGCTGAGTTATGTCTGATTAAGTGCTGAATATCTGAATGCCTGTGATTCAATTCCCTCTTAGATCCGTTTCCTCTATGAGTGTATTTGGATTCGTACTAAAGATGAGGTTTAGATGCAGGAAAACACATTAACGTCCCAGTTCCCCTGCTGTGTGTGCTAACGAGGCCATGGTGACAGGCCTGCATAGGCTTCCTGCTGCCATGTTGCACATTCCTGTAGAGAAATCAGGGAATTTGGGAATGTTGAGGACTTGCCATATTCACTCCTGGGGCAAGCTGTTGTGTAAGGGTTTGTCATGGACAGATGCAGAGAAGACAAGAGGGAGCTTAGTACTGATACCTGGCAGACACGAAACAGACATAAGATTCTGGTATCACCCTTCTGAGATTGTGTATTGCCTGACTTAAATGTCCATGTCAAATACATGTTTCTAAAAGCGAGACCAGTGGTCTTTCACTGCTGATTGAAGTTTTCTCCTTTCAGTTTGTTTTCCATCCTCACTGTCAGGGTTCTCTTTAGAAGTGGTGATGTGCAGAATGGTTGAAAATGTGCTTATGTTGGGGATCTTCTGACAGTTTGGAGAGAATAAATCCTGTTTTTTGAGTACTGAGATTGGATGGACATGGTATCTTTTAAGTTTAGAAAGGAGGTTCTAATGCACCCTCAGCCATCAGATATGCATGTTCTGTTTCTCCATTACTGCAGCTGCTCTCCAAGGTTCTCCTTGGGGATGGGACTGTACAGGAAGACACAGTCCGTGGTGTGGGACTGAGCAAGCTGCTGAATCGTTACCTTCTTCTGAACCTCTTCAACACACCACCAGGGCCAGAAAACATAGAGAAGTGTAAAGAGGTGAAAGGTCTTATTTCCATGGGGACAGATGTAGTCTGAAGTGTAATTATTTAACATTTGAAGTTGTTTTTTTGTTTGTTTCTTTGTTTTTTAATGACCTTGGTGTATAAAAGAATTTCAAAGCAAGCATTGGTTCCTAGGCTTTAGGAATAACTGCTTAAAATGATGGTTTTGTTTTTTGAAGAGTAAACACTGCCAATAATAACTGAACTAGCCAAAAGGAGAAGTCTGCCAGAAGTGGTGTGACTTAGTGTTATTGAAAGCCTTTTTTTTTTCTTTCTATCTTTTCTTTCAGAATACTCTCTGGGTGAACAGGTGGTTGCATGCTTCCCAGAAAGGTGGTTCCAAAATCTTGGAAGTGGGTCAACTCTCCCCGAGTCAGTGAACTTCTGCCAGCATTTGGTTCAGTGAGCACGTATGCTTCACAGGAATAACCACAGGTAACAAACAACATGTTCTTTGGGATGCAGCACTTCCTCATATTCTTTATGTTCATATTTCTTTTAGGGACGTGGATTCAAGTGGGCATGGTGGTGATGGGTTGACAGTTGGACTAGATGATCTTTGTGTTTTTTTCCAACCTTAATGATTCTATGATTCTTAAATTCCTCAAGTCCTCATGCATTTAACACTTTCAGTGATGTACTTCCAACATCTACGTACAACTAAAGATGCAATCCATAATGTAAAATGGATCGCTTTTGCAGTACTAGTTCAGGCTAGTTTGAGGCTCTAGATGTTGGGTGCAGTTAGTGGTCAGTGTAGCTCAAGGCACGTTTTAGCTTTATTGATTTTGAAGTCAGGTGTGAATGTGTTGCTATGTCAACTTGTTTTTGTAATAGTGATGAAACTGAAGAAGTTGTTCTCCTGTTGGTGAAAGTCAAGGCTCTGCGTATTGCTGAAGAGCTCACTGAAGAGTGCAAACGGGAACATCTTAAATCTGTGATAGGGAAATAAAAATTTCTTTGAAGCAGCAGTTCTTTTACTCAAACAAGCCTGATGCTCATTCTAAAAAAGTGGTCATGTTTAATGATTGGACCGCCTACAGTTGTTTTACTGTGAAATATATATATATATTTTTTTCCAACTGTCTTCTGATGCCATCTACTCCTAGATAGAATCACAATCATCAGTGTAAAGTGCAGGTGTTCTGAAATATATGACGAAGCCTCACTGCTTTGTTCTTTTGGGAAGGATGACTGCAGTAAGTGCCTGTAACGTTACCACTGCTGGTGAGCAGACAACTTCACGAGTTGTTTTCAGTACCACACCAAATCACTCTGACTCGGGAGTCACTGAACTCTAACTTATTGTCCACTTAATGAGATAACTCTACCAAACTCACATTGAGTTCTTCATAGCTTTTTGATCCCGACACAGAAGCAGGAATTCTGTGTGCAGTGAGAAGTCTGATCTATGAACATCTACTGATGGTAAACGGGTGTTCAGGAAGGTAAGAAGTTGCACAGGAGAACGTCTTAACTACGCTTACTCTTCTCCAGGGTATGATTTGTAGTGGAGCTTTGTACTTGAGATACAGACTGGACTTTGTGCACAGACTTGGAGTTGTCACCCGCCCTCATTTATCAGACGAGCAGAACAACAACTCCAGTTACCTTCTAGTAATTGGCTCTCTAAGGACATTTACCTTTTGCTTCCCTGGAAGACCCAATAAACCTCATCTCATTGTACCCGTGTTAGATTTCTAATGTTGTGTAACTTCCTATATGTGCAGTAAATATTACTGCTGCAGAATAAAAAGGATGTTTTATTGTAGAAACAGCAGTGCGTCACAAATTCTGCTAAGTTTGCTATTGCCTGCTTCTCTAAAATGTTATGTATGGGTCTTCCATTTAACTCTTGGAGGTTTCTATTCCCTATGGTTTTTCTGTTTTTTATTACAGAATATGTATTTTTGTAAACTATTTTAATTGTAAATAGCATTCATCAGTGTTATAGACAACAATGACTTTTAAAATAAAAGCAAAACCATTCTTTTGAAAAGTAAAGACATTTTTGTGTTAATGAGACTTTTAACACTTTCAAGTCTTGAACACGACAGGAATGTTATGTGAAGTATGGAAAAAAAACTGTGGCACTGCTGGCGCTTCATTATCTGCAGGATTTAGGAGTTCTGTTGTAAGTAATTGTGCACTTCTACTTTCCTGAGTGCAAAGAAAATACAACTGATAAGTAATAAGCTGAAGCATGTGATCTCCGTGCTTGCTTTTGTCTCCTCTGCTTCCTTATTCATGTTGAAAGTTGCTCCCAAAGAAATTAGTCTTGTGCTGCCATGAAATTGGAATAGGTTCTATCACGCTTTACCTCTGTAGAGTCTTCTTCCAGTGGCTGCAGACGTCGCTTGTCGTGACTTGTAAGCAGGGGAAGGCGATTTTTACTGGAGCTCAAAGCCCCATTCCAGTTGAGTATCTTTGAGAACCTTCTGTGCCACTTTGTGGTGAACCTTACACCCATTCACACAATCTGACTGGAGTAACAGTTAATCTGGCTTCATTCTTTCAGGCTGGTTTCAAAACGTTGGTATTACTGCTTTGTTGTCAGGTTACTATTGGTGCTTTATCAGATGTCATTTCAAAAGTGCCTTTACAGGACAGCTAAGCAGCACTTACTCTCAGATTGTCCAGCTGGGCTTCTGTACATCTGCTTCCCTGCCATAGCCCCCTTCTGAACATCTTAAATGAAGCATTTTCACAATTGGCCCCTGTCTACTTGGCAAAGGCAGAAGAAACAGTTATTTGGAAGTGACAACACAATAACTGCAAACCCCTTCTATTAGCTGTGATTTAGAAGGGAAGGCAGAAGCAGGGCTGAACACACTGTAACACTGGTCAGAAAAGAGAATGTTTGCTTTCAGGAATGGGCAGTTTAACATTCAGACAAGAACTGCTGAAATTTCACTGTCTTTTATTTGCATACAAAACTTGAAAACTGACAATTCTTACATTGAACTCAAAGCTGTTACTTGTTCAGCTCTTCACTCGCTTCCCTCCATATTTTTTCCTCTATTTTGAAGTATTGCACTCTGGCAGCATATCGAATTCCAGCCAGGGCTGCTTCCACTTCTGTGCTTCCTTCATTTTTTTCTCGGGTAGCTCAAATTTTTTTCCTTTTATGTTGTATTTCGGCCTCTCCCACCGTTTTGACCATGGTTGAGGTTTCATTCTGACCTGCAGCTAGAGGGAAAGATTTTTTTAAAAAAAGAAAAAAGCTATTAAAAGGTCAGAAGGTCAGAATTCTGACTGTGAAGCAAAGCAGTGAGACAAGTGCTGCTTTAAGAGAAGAGAGCAGCCCGATCTGTCAGCAAGCTAAGGGACTGCTGGACACCAGTGGGAGAAAAGGGATTTTGGGTCTGCGTGGCTGTTATGTTTGTTCATATACCTAAATAACACTGATTTATTACACCGTCCTTAAGTTGATATGCTGTTAACTCTCTTCTACGCTTCTAACTCTGTTACTTACTAAGGAAAGAAGAATAGGACAGCAGCCGTTCCTCCTTTTCCCTGTAAGCTAAGTCGGATAGCATTCTTTTACAAGTCTGCCAGACCTCCTGAGATGCAGATCTTGCTAACTGCTCCTTCCACCCCCCACATCAGTAGCATTAAGTTTCCATAGCGCTGGCTGTTCTGTCTGCACAGTGTAATACAGAGGCATCTGCAGGCTGTTACTCCTTGCACGTCTCCTAAGTTACCTACTGAGGAAGGCAGGTTCTTTGGTTATAAATGTTCTTTCACTTGAGGAGTTGCATTAAGGTACCAGATTTTACATGCTTGTTTCACCTTAATAACTAACACAACCAAAAGCTGTTTAACAGCCTTCCAGGCCATTGTAGAATGGCCACTTGGAAGAGACTCACGAGGATCACAGGAGTTCAACCCCTGCCTCCACATAAAACCAACCCCTGCCTCCACATAAAACCAGCCACACTATGTCTGAGAGTGGTGTCCAAAGGCTCCTTGAACTCTGGAATATTTGGGCCTGGGCAACCTGTTCTGTGCACGGTCAACCTCTGGTGCAGAAGCTTTTCCATCCTGACCCTCCCCTGATGCAGTCCTCCATCTGGCCCTGAAATGGAGCCCTGCAGAAACCCCAGGTGACTGCTCACCATCCTGATATAACCCCGGTATCAGTCAGAAAGTTAACTAAATTATCGCCTACGTTCCCACTAAAAAATTAAACTCCTGCCTTGTTTACAGGAATTTCTTCATGGTCTAAATGAGACACAGATGAAAAAAAAAAAACACTTTCTTCATCACTTGATAGTAAAAGAGAATAATTTTTTTCCTACTGTTTTTTACAAGCAGCTGAAGAGAGCCTACAGGAGACACCACATTCAAGTGGTTATCTTGTGTTGGCAAAGCTTAAGGGGACTCTTAAAACTCTTTTCTGCTCCAATGAATTATACCGTGCCATAGAAATCTCCTTATGCTCTGGAGTTCAACTGTCTGGCAGCTAAGTTGAAGGCACGCTTCCTGACACAGTACTGGCCAGAGGGCCACTACCAACAGATTATTTGCACGGGGTCACTGTGTTTCAGACAGCATGGAGACTTGGCCTCAGAGCCAGAGAATGGCTTGAACACCTCCAGGGACAACAATTCCACCACCTGCCTGGGCATTTCGAGAGGACATTTTTCCTAGTATCCAACCTGAACCTCCCCTGGCACAACTGAAGGCCATCACCTCTTGTCCTGCTGCTGCTCCTTGGGAGGAGAAGCTGACTCCCACGCAGCCACAACCTCCTTTCAGGTAGTGGTGCAGAGAAATGAGGTTTCCTTTGAATCTCCTCCAGACTGAACAATCCCTGCTCCTGATATTGTGCCCCAGCTCCTTCACCACTCTGTTGCCCTTCTCTGGACGCGATCCAGGGCCCCAGTGCCTCTCTTGTAGTGAGGGGCCCAAAACTGAGCACAGTACTGGACGTGCAGTTCCACCAGTGCTGAGAACAGCCGGCAGATCGCTTCACCAGTGCTTCTGACTGCACTATTTCCGACACAGGCCAGGATGCTGCTGGCATTCTTGGCCACCTGGGCACACTGCTGGGTACGTGCAGCCAACTGTTGACCAATACCCCCAGTGTGCACAGTATCACATCGTCAGTCTCCTCTCAGAGGCAGCACCACCACTTTAAACACTGTGCCACTTAAAGCAGTGCAGGTGGGTTGCGGAGACATGAAAAATACTTAGCACAAGAGGAATTCCATTTCACAAACAGAAATACCTGCACTCAGCTCCCAGCTGACCTCGAGATGTGAGGCAAAGGCAGAGGCAGGGCCCGTGTCTCTGTCACCTTCCGACACGCACTTTTCGAGTACCAATGCCTCAGAGCCCTGAGGAATCTGAGGGCGGCCCCCACCGCGGCCTACCCCTTCTACCTCCTCTCCTCTCTCTGCTTCTGCTTGTCAATAATGACGGGCTTTGGGGGAGGCTGGAATTCTGTGGGCTCTCCATCGCCGTTCATTCGACACATCGAGGAAGAAAACCACCCGGTGAAGATAAAACGCTCAGAAAAACACCGTTCTCAAAAGGCACCGTTCCCCACAGCCTCGCAGCTCAAACCCCCCGCAGGCGGCTGCCATAGTGACTACGAGTACTTCCGGTCCGCCGGCGCCAGAGCGCAGGGTGGCTACGGCAAGCTCGGAGGGCCAAAACTGCCCTCAGCGCGAAGCGGAGCTGTGTGTCGCTCTACTCCTAACCCCTTCTGAGCTCTGTTCATGATCTGATGGGTGTATTTGAAGTGGAGGGTATTTGACGCTGCTTAGAGAAACGAGGGGCCTGTGCAAAAAAGGAGCGTGCTGCATTTTGTGGTGCAAGATGTTCTGGGAACTGCTGCTAACAATGCCCAGCAGGCTTCCTTTTTGCTGGGGAGAGGTTTAGCAAGGACTTTTTATATGAAAAGAGTTCATCCTATATTTCCTTTCCACTGACCTTCCATCGTACTGCTTGAGAAATTGCTATTTCTTGCTGTAGAGAATGCACATGCACCTGCACCTGTATCTGCACAAAGAATCATCTAAACATCTCTGTACGTGTTTCTTTTTGGCACTGAGGTGGAGCTGTGTGGAACACAGACTTGGATGAATCTTCAGTCGGGTGCAGGGACGCGTAATGCTCATCTTAGATGTCACGCTGACAGCAGCAGTAGAGAGGCAAATGTCATAGGGTTTCATGTTTTTTTTTTTTCCTTTTGTTTCAGTCCTCACCGTGGAAGCATAGAAGCGTTACCCAGACAGACTGAGCATTTCTCACATGCACTTTCTACCAATGACACAGGGCAGTGGAAGTCAGCATCAGAAGCATCTGTAACAGCCCTGCAAAAGAATGGTGAGAGTTACCCTGGCAGCCTCTTTTGGCAACCTTGGGTCTCTGCAAGCTGTTAAGCTGTGTCGTAAGTCCTCCCGTGGTGCTGACTCAGCTCTCCCTGTCTTTGGTGTAGGAGAGCTGGTCTTGAACTCCTTCCTGTTTCCTGCCTATCATCTGCTCCCTGCTTTGCCCGTGGCCCAGTGAGCCTTTTACTACTTGCCCCCAGATTTGCACGCGTGGATAAGAGCATCTTGATTTCTGTGTTTGGCTGAGTGGGTAGAGCAGGGCAAGGGGGCTGATTTGGACGTGTCGCTTTCCAAATACGGTGCTGTTGGCGTGGCAGTGCTTCTGGCGTTGCAAATTGTGTCAGATGTCAATGAATTCCTTGGAATCTGTTGAGTTGACTTGTGCAGGTTTCATTCTGGAGCTGAATTCTTCCTGGACGCTTCTGTGCATAGCCATGGCCTTTGCTTCTTTCTTTCCTCCTCTCTTTGTTGTGTTTGGCACTGTGCAAGCCGTGAATCACCAGGAAGCTGCTGAAAGTGCTCTGGAGTTGTGGGGGACAAACTCCCAAGAAACAATGTGCAGCTTCAAAACCCCAAAGTTTGGAAAGATGAGAGGTGCGCAGCGCTCTGCCTGGTGCAGGACATGATGTGCTCTGCAAGGCGCTTTCCACGAAGACCTGAGGTCTGTGCTGAAACTGCATCCAAAGCAGCCCAGTGCCCTGTGCTTGTTGTACCCGAAGGTATCGGTGCCAGGGGTTGCTGCTGTGTTTGCAATGCCATTGTGTCAGCAGGGTGACGTTCATGGCGTGCGATGCCCTCGGTCATTGAAGGCATCCTTGCAAATGTTCCTAGTGAGGGGCATGTTTCATTGACACCATAGGTTGTTTTCTGGAAAGTGAAACAGTGTGCTTGTGTACGTCAAGACCACATTCATTTCCAAGTGACCACAGTGCACTTCACGTCTGCTGCCATTGCCCCTCGGCCGTCTTGTGGTTGAAGCCGGTAGGTGCTCAGCACCACAGCGTCCTTTGCTTACTCCCCCTTTCCCGGTGGGATGGGGGAGAGAACTGTGGGGGAAGAAAAAGAAGGTAGAACTCATGTGTTGAGAGAAATCTCTTTCCAAAGGTAGAGGAAAGGACAGAAGTAATGAATATCTATCTATCTATCTATCTATCTGACTGTCTATCTATCTACCTATCTATCTATCATTGAGTGTATCTAATGAGTGATGTAGAAGCACTGGCTCAGCACCTCCCAACCAATGGCCAAGCAGAAGAAGAGAGTGAGATGAACTACCACCCCATCCAAAACCCATTCCACTTGATGTCATATAGTACGGAATATCCCTTTGGCCCGTTGACATCAGCTGTCCTCATTTGGTCTCCTCCCAGCTCCTTCTTGAGAGCTTTGCTGAGAACGGCCTTGGCTCTGTCCAAGTCTGCTTCTCAGAAACTATAAACACGAGAGTGTTCTCACTGTTGTAGCATCATAGCAGACACTGAAGAAAAATGGATCCCACCTGAGACTAAGACAGCCCCCCAGTGTCTGTGCAGCGAGCCGTGTGGGGCTGCAGGTCGTGCATTTCCCTGGCAGCATTGGCCAGAGGTGCTGGGGAGGTTTGCGTGCTCAGCTTGGGCATCGCGCTGCTGTGCCTGTCAACACAGCATGCTTCGTGCTCTCCCAGCAACAGAACAGCGTTTCATCAACAATGTGCCGTAATATATACTGGAACCAGATGCATTTGTGTCTCTGAGGCTGGGTTTACCCAACGAGCTCTTCTTGACGAAGCTGTTTTGATTCCCTTTGTCTGTGTGCGAGCGGAAGCGCTTTCCCCCCTTGTGTTCTGTCCCACGGTATTACTCTTGGTGGGCAGAAGGAGCTGGTGGATTCAGCAGCAGTAGATTCTGTTGGTTTCCTCTGTGCTGCTTCATCCCTGGAGCTCGCTGCTGCACGGAAGAGTACAGGCGTGCTTATCCCAGGGCTGCTGTAAAGGGGAGCCCGGTTGGCACAGCAGTGAGCAGCAGCTAACGGGCTGTGCAGAGGAGGGCTTTGCAGAAGGAGCAGGAGTGCCTGCGTCCATCTGTATCCTCGGATACGTTCTGGCAGTGAGGCAGCAGCTGTGGCCTCAGTGACTGAATGCAGACTTGGCCTGGGGCTGCCACGTGGCGCTTCCTAGCCTGCTAGTATACCTGGCAAAGCACAGCCACCCTGCACCCAGGGAAGCGTTTGTCTTAGTGTCATGTTTCATGCTGTCTTGTGAAGCTCAGGCACTGGGGGCAGCTTCCCCCCAAAGAAAAGGAGGAGGAAATGAGGTCGTCATGGAAGCCAAAAGGCAAAAATGCGCTCGGGAAAGAAATTGGCAAAGCAGTCTGGTAGTAGTGCTGTGTTTCTCTTCCTTTATTTCCATCCAGGTGCAAGAGATGGCTGCTCTAAGCCGCCCTTGGGTGCAAAGAAGGCCCCTGGTGTGGATTTGCCATAGGCCCACCAAGAGGCTCAACAGCACCAAGCGCCGGGCCCTGCACTTTGGTCCCGACAACCCCATGCCAGCTTCTCCAGGATTTGGCTGGGATAGAATTCCAACCACGCACTGATTTCTCGAACGCTGGGGTGCCGTTTTGGAATCCTGTGGTCTTGTGACGTGGTCTTGCCTCCCCACCTTGTCCGTCCATGGTGGAGCAGCCGGGTGGCCCTTAGTGATGTCATAAGCGGCTAGAATGAGGGGAGGAGCAGCGCGTGCTGCTTCCCTTCATTGGAGAGCTTGAGCTCGGCGTGAGTACGTGTCTTGTTGCACTTGTGCATCGACTGAGTCCATTTGTCTTCATCCCGTCTTGCGCAGCGCCTTGTAGGTAAGCTAAGACGGTGTGGGATAGACGGGTGGGCAGCGAGGGCTTGAGAAGTGCTGGCTGGCGGAGCTCCTAGGATCGTATTGCTTCGCCTGGACCGTAGGAGGCCATTTTCCCCCAGGCCATCCAGTCCAAAGCCATCCATCAAGGTGGCATTTGTGCCAGTGTTCTTCCCTGGTTCTTCCCTTTGCTCAATTGTGCAAGCTCACTGACCTGCTCTTTCTCCCTCCCCTGCCCACCCTCTGCCTGCTCCCTTGGTGCAGCTTTTGCTCGCGGAAGATCAGAGCAAAGTGACAAGGAACGGCTGCGGGTTCGAGGATCTTCTTCTCCCTTGTTCTGATCTCTTGCCAGGTATGTGCCACGTTTTGTCCCCCCACATGGTTCAGCAGCCCGTGTTTAGTCGCACCGTGTGTAGTAACACAGCCTCGTCCAGCTTGGATGTGACACTGGAAAAAACGTGTGGGTTTTCTCCACTTCCCCTCCAGCTCAGCCCTCAGCAGGATGCTGCCTGTAGTGCTGGGAGCAGCTAATGTGAAGGAAGGCAATCCCTTAGGCAAAGAGCCCTAGCCGCAGTTTGTGCAGAGCTGCAGAACGTGAGCCAGGGGCACAAGCGTGCATTCTTTGGCTGTGTGAGTGTGCCCGACAGCGGTAGGGAGCCCAGCAGAGATGCAGGCAGAGGAAATGCATGGGCAAGGCTGCGGCCGGCGCTGGTGGTAAGGCTGCTGCTGGGAGCCGGGGGCTGGGGAGCAGCTCCAGCCCCAGCAGTGACACCTCTCCCTGGCCTGCTACTGCGCTCTCAGCGTGCTGCGGGCAAATGCATCTGCTGCTTTGTGCCAGAGTCCCCATCTGCTAGCAGAGGGACAGCGACTTGGTCCAATGCTGCGTATTGCAATGGCTGTCCCGTTTGATTAGACTGCACAAAGTGGTTGTTTCTAGAAGTAGTTCTGAAGAAGTCTCTCAATCCAGTGCTGTGTGAGCACAGGAAATGTGTTTCTTTTCTGTTGCAGCTTGTCGCGCCTGCTGTGATGGGCATCGCGAGCAGCGAGATCAGCCGTGGGCCTGACCGGGTGGTGACGGAGGTACAGTGTGAAGCTCTGCTTGGTCTCTGTTCCCTGACTTGAGCCAGCAGTGTGAGCCACAGGTGTACTCTCCTGCTTTTCAAGAGAGAGAGCATCCTTCCGGCTCTCTTGGTGTCACTAAAGATGTCAGCTTAAAAGCTTCATTGCCTTGCTAGTGCCATGTCACCCTGAGATCCTCTTTGTTTGTCCTCAGCTCTTCACCATGGCCTGTGCTCTCTGTTTCAGCCTGAGAAGCAGGGGAAGCCCCTGCTGGTCCGTGAGGAGTCATCTTTGAATATTCCAGCTATTGCTGCTGCCCACGTGATCAAGAGCTACGTTGCCCAGGCAGCGGATGAGCTCTCCTTGGAGGTAAGCAGTTAAAGGCATTCCTTGTTGTCACGGACTGAAGAGTATAGAGACGTGTGAACGAATCATGAGGAATATCCTCATCTGTGTGGTGTGTAAGGCAGTGACTCTTGTACCTCCACGTTCAGCTTTCCCACAGGAAATGCCTGAAGAGCTGCCCCGGTGCAATTGCTCTCAAGCTGTGCGCTCTTTGGCAGTGCAGAAGAAGGGTGCCATTTCAGCTGTGCTTTCCTCCCAGCTGTGCTGACGCTGGGATTGATGTTGCAATCTCTTGCAGGTGGGAGACCTGGTGTGCGTTCTTGCTATGCCAGCAAAGGAGCAGAGCCCCTGGTGGAGAGGCAAGCGTGGCTTTCAGGTAGGCACGAGCTTCAGACTCCTGGGCGCAACTGCAGTCAAGTGAGGAACATCAGCTTCGAGCTGCTCTGCCCGCACAGGGTGGCTTCTGGACGTCAACAGTTTCCCTGTGTCGCTGTCAGAGGACTTTCCCTTTGGCTCTGGGCTTGGGTGGGAAACTGTCTCCTCATGTGACTTAGAAGCAAGAGCCTCTCGTGCTCCATATGCAGTCAGAAGTTGACCACCTCTGTCCTTTGTACAAGCACAGAGGACAGAGCCATCTTCTGCGGAACCAAGTATTGCTTTTGTAGGTCTTCTGGCTGCAAATGTTGAATGAGGGTTACTTATTTGCAGGCCATTCTTTCTTGGTTGAACAGTTGAGGCCTGAGAAATGCTGCATTCAGTATTCCATCTCTCTTCTTGATCTTGTTCCAGGTTGGATTTTTCCCTGGTGAGTGCGTGGAGCTCATCAACGGAAAAATTCCTGAGGCCCTCATCAATTCAGCGCCAAAGCCAGGTACGGATGTTACATGTGATGGCGCGGGGAAGTCACATGGAGTCTTTTTCTGGGTGTGTTCTGTGTTGAATGCCTCCTTTATCCATCCCACGTTCTCCTCTGTGTTGATGATCCTTCCTGCATCCCACGGGGCGTAGGGCTGCTGTTTTGTAGGCAGTGAGAATGAGGGCTTGGGCAAATGCTCGAATCCTTGTAGAATGCAGTGTTGGCAATGTTCTTGCCGCTTTGACGCGCTCTGTAGCATGTGTATCCGCTCAGCCTGATCCCACTGAGCCCAACCTGAAATGAACTGGTTTCTTCCTTTTGTTGTGCAGTGTCAAAGAAGCATGGCAAGCTCCTCAGCTTCCTTCGTTCCTTCGTGAAGGCCCGCCCAAAGGAACCGAAGCAGCAGGGGATGGAGAAGGAGAAGGAAGGGGTGTTTGGCTGTGACCTGGGAGAGCATCTTCTCCACTCTGGCCGTGATGGTAAGGAACAGCCCGTTCCTGAGAGCTTCCTCCCTCTGTTGGGCATGTAAAGATGAAAGGGAGATCGTGTCCAGCAAGGGGCAGGTTGATAGCGGTGGAGAAACGTGAAATGGGAGTTGATGGCTGAAAGGGAAGCTGAGGTTAATGCTCAGAGGAGGCCGGCACACCTGTATTTGCTTAAAGCCAAAGGTGTAAGCCAATGCCACGCTAGCCTGAAAACCAAGGAAGCCTTTTGGCCCAAGAGAGTGTACTGCATCAGTTTCCTAGCTCTTCTGGACATGAGGTCTCACGCCTCCATTGCGGTGGGAGCTGTGATGGGACTTGTGGCAGTGTCTCTGGCTTCCCCAGAATTATTTTCTGCAGGCTGCTTGGCAGGTCCTGGCATTTCTTGAAAGCCAAGAACACGTCCATGTCCAGTTTCCTCCCCGGCTCCTGCGTGTCAGACACGTCTGTGACAGCCTTCTTTCTCCTCTAAGGAGAGGAGGAGTCATGCAGTAGCCCGGCTGGGCTTAGTGGATGGGATGTGACAGGGGCAGCGGCTGAAGCAGGACTTGAATCAGGAGCTCAGCTAAGCGCTGGCCCTTGTTCTGTAGTCCCCCAGGTCGTGCAGAGCTGCACTGAGTTCATCGAGCAGCACGGCGTGGTGCAGGGGATCTACCGCCTGTCCGGCGTGGCGTCCAAGATCCAGAAGCTGCGGTAAGAGTGCTTCTTGACTGTATGTTGTCTTGCTTTGGAGTTGTTTTCCTCTTTCTCCAAGCCCTCTGTTTTGGTGTCCTTCTCTCCAGCCATGACTTTGAGTCGGAGCAGATTCCGGAGCTCACCGTCCGGGACATTCACAGCGTGAGCTCCCTGTGCAAGATGTACTTCAGGGAGCTGCCGAGCCCTCTGCTGAGCGAGCAGCTGCATGGCAAGTTCTCGGTAAGCACAAGGCAATGGCCTTCATGTCCCTCGTCGTAGCCTTTCCCATCCACACACACGCCTGCGCACCTTTTTTTGGTCTTTTTTCTGTTGAAGTTGGGGTTTTGATGGACATCCAGTGGGTGTCTCTGTACAACAAGCAGCTCATGCTTCCTGCACACCGGGTGCACCGTAACACCTGGTGTGTGCATCCTGCCACTGGAAATGTGGGAGATGGGAGCAGCAGTGCCCTCTGCAGCTCTGAGGCCTTTTTTCTGTTAGCCCCATGCACTTGACTCGCATGATGTGTGTCTCAATCCCTTTCTGCTTTCTTCCAGGACGCTGTTTGTGCCGGTACAGATGAGGAGCGGTTGGTCAGAATGCAGGAGGTCATCCAGCAGCTCCCCGTGCCTCACTACAGGTCAGAAAACTGCTGCCCTCAGTCTGGGGAGCTCAGCCCTGCTGCATTTCAGAGGGCGATGATGCGATGGCAGGGTTTGTGTCACGCTGGCAACGTGATGCCTGTGTGTGTTGAAGTGGTGGATGGCTGCGTGGGGTGAATGGATTGGGTCAGCTCCTGGGCACGGGGGCACAGCTGGTGCAGCTGATGGCTGCGGCTGTGCTGTGCTGCGGCTTGGTGCTGCAGCGTGGCACTTAGGAAAGCTTGATCTACTTCCTATTCCATAACAAGAGCAAGAACTGGCGTGTCTTGAGGTTTGTTTGGTGAATGTGAGCACGGCGTGCTCAGTGGTGCTGAAGGTTTGGCTCTTGCTTTCCAGGACGCTGGAGTACCTCATGAGACACTTGGCTTGTCTCGCTGGGAGCTGCTCCGTCACAAACATGCCCGCTAAGAACTTAGCGATTGTGTGGGCTCCCAACCTCTTCAGGTAAACTTCTTTTTCCGCCTCAGCACAAGGCTTAGTTATGTTCTCCCCACGGGCACACTTTGGAGAGGAGGACAATTTGTGCTCTCTTGGTTTTGTCAGATGGGGCTGGTGTGTCCTTGATCAGCCGGGAGAATGTCTTCAGTGGCATCAGTGCTTGCCCACTGCGGAAGTCTCCAGAGCCCAATTGGACAGCATTTGGCTGCCCAAATGCCCAAACGTGGGGAAACGATCTCGGGTCAATGACTTCTCCAATCTGCCTTTTCTACAGATCCCAGCAGAACGAGGCTGCCTGCGCCAGCGGAAGAGCTGCCTGCGTGGAACTGCAGAGGCAGTCGGATGTGGTGGAATTCCTGATCAACCACACCGACGTCCTCTTCTGCTCCAGCTCCACATCAGGCATCGGAGATGGAGCAGGTGAGCGTCTTCCTGCATGAGCTTTGTCTTGATGAGACACCTTGATCAAATGCAGGCCTTCTCCAGGATTGTTGAGATACGCTTTTGCTATCGAGGGGCTATCGATGTGCGGCACCTCCCCCAGAACTGTGATGGCTGTGCCGCTGCTTTCTGATCCTCCCTCTTAGCTGTGGTCTTCCCTTCCAGGGTGCAGTTCACCATCAGGGCCCGAGTCTGTGCGGGTGTCTTCTCCTGCCAGCAAGCTGCTCACCCTGGAGGAGGCACAGGCACAGAGGGGAGGCCACAGCAGCTCTCCCGCTGTGACAGAGAGCAGGGACATGCAAGTGGAAGAAGGCCCCGCAGCTGCGCGGGGGAAATTCCACGCAATCATTGACTTTCCATCTGAAAGGTAAAGAGGACTTTCTTTTCCAGCAGCTTCCTATCAGACTTGGTTGGGTGGGCTTTTGTGGGTTTTTCTCCACTATTGCAAGCGGAGTGCAATGGTGCGTGTGGTGGTGTACTGAATGTCCCCTCCCTTTGGACTCTGAGGTTCAACTAACAGGCATGCTCTGCATCTGGGTTGACATGGCTGAGGGGAATGTAGCCAGCAAGACTCCAGGGCTGAGCTCTAGGAATGGAACCATCGTGAACCGTGGGAATCAGAGCGAGCTTCTAAGTTGTGTTTCAGCAGGAAGCAGGCAGTGCTAGGAACAAGCAAGTGTTGGCAAGAGCTCAGGGCAGCTCTTCCCTCACCCTGCACCATGCACGACTCACACTGCTCCCTCTTTTCTCCCTCCAGACCAAGTCCACCCAGCAGGGTGAAGGAATCCCCAGCGTGCAGTTGGTGTTCCTGTTTCAAGCCCAGAAAACCATCCTCTGTGGCCAAACGCCAACTGCAGCGCGATGCCAGGGAGCCCTCGGAAACAGAGGTGGTGGTCCTGGCAGGTAAGGGTGCACATCCAGCTGTCAAAACCCTGCTTGTCAGCACCATGGAATTCATGCTTGCAGTGGGCTTGTTCCTCCTGCTAGCGTTCAAGCCCGTGCCTACCATCTTCGGTTCAGCCCTGTCTTTCTTTCCCAAATCTGGTGTCTCTGGTGAAGTCAAGATGTGGACCTGCCGGAGCACACCCCTCTCGTGCCTTTCCCCGAGTTGTTTTGGAAAGAGACAGGAGATGGGCACCACTGCAGTATGTCTCAGAATGATTCCTTCTGACACTTAGGATGGAAGGAAGAGTACCCTTGCGACTCCGTCTTGCCTCTGTATCAGCAGGCACACGTTTAAACTGTGTAACACTGCAACAGGGTGAAGGCTTTCTGCGAGGGCTTTGGAGTCCACACAACAGAGAAAGACACACAAGAAAAGCGCAACAGTTCCTTTTGAGACAGTGCTCCTCCTGTTGCTATTGTCCTATTGGCTTTGTCCTGCTGCCACTGCAGAAGCAAATCTCAAGAACCACTCTCATCATTCTGCTTGTGCAAGTTTGCCACTAACTGTTTGCCTGTGTATCTACTCCTTCCTAGGTGAATCGAGCCCTCGTCCACGCAGAAGAGCCAGAGCGTATAGCGATGGTTCACTGTGTGCTTCCATGTATGCAGAGCTGCTAGGAAGCATGAATCGCTGCAGCTCAGATGACAGCCTTCCGTATAACACCAGTGATGGAATGAAGGTGTTGATCCAAGTGGAAGCCCTCATCTCTCCTGGCTGTGCAGAAGACGCTGACCTGAGCCTGCCAGAAACAACGCTTACCGAGCTGGACTGTGACGGGGCACCATTGCAGTGCAGCCCAGCCCAAGCACAGCCCGAGTGCCCCGACAGCAGCAGCTCCATGCAGGAGCAGGTCAGCGTCAGCCAGGAGGAGCCGAGCCTGGTGGAGGGGGACGTAGAATCAGAGCTCCAGTCCCAGGCACCGGGCAGCAGCACGAGTTCTGAGCCCCTCTCTCCTGAACATGAAAGGATGAGTCCCATGTGTACACCGGACCTCTCACCAAAAGGCCCTCCTGGCTCTTAGGGAATAAAAGCACGCTGGTGCTGGATCAACGCCTTGACTGCCTTCTGAGTCTTCATTCCCAGGGATTGGGATGGATGCAAGCAACAGCAAGGCAGCTCATGTTGCAAGGCTATGGCTGTGGGCTGTGCGTGCAGCAGAGCTGCGGGTTTGTTCCCATTTTGTCTGGCTGTGGGATGCCTGCAGCGAGAGCTGTGCTCCCGTAGTGTATGGTAGCAAAGAATCTCCAGCATCCGGGATGCTGCTCATGATCATGCCCAGCTTCCGTGCTATGGCTGTGGCTTTGTGATGCTTTTGAGTGAGGGCTTTTGGATGCTCTTGGATGCCTCGGCTGGTCCCCGCCAGCTCTCTTCTCTCTCCCGCCGTGTCCATTCGTGGCTCCCAGCTACGAGCTGGCCCTGCAGAGCATCTGCAGCCCTGTCAGCATCAGCATCCAGCAGCGGCAGGAGGAGCTCCCCCTGACCAACTCCAGGCAGTAGTGCTCGGTCTGCAGGTTAGCTGCCATTTACCTGTAGGTGTCTCTTGCAGAAGAAGACTCAAACAGCAGAGCGTTTTCCTCATCTGCAGCACGCAAATGCTACAGAAGCAGAAACAACGCAGGAAGCTGTGGGTTTGGGAGTCTGCATGGACATGCACTGAGTGTGTTGATTGTGCTCTGCCATCCTTTATTTCCTTCTCCTTGCTTGTCCATATGCTGCTGAGGATTGGAAAGCTGCATGTCCCATAATTCCCCAGAACTCCAGTTTTGAGACAGCTTGTAGTTGTGGCTGTAGTCACAAGTGTTTTGTTTCGTAGAGGGAGCTCATCTTGGTTGTAGGTCTTGTTCTTGCGAAGACTTGTTCTGCAGCAGGTGTTCCACTTGGGCTCCGTAGCACGTGCTGGCCATGCGGGTACAGCATGCAATGGAACAAACCCTGCAGGCCCTGGGGAGAGGCAAAGCAGGAGAGTGGCTGCCCCACGGTGGGGATGAAAGGCAGAGTGCCCTTTGAAGCAGGGGATGCCCTGCTGGCTCTGCCGATCGCATCCACTGCTGGCACGTTCCTTCTTCCTCCTTTCTGGCAGTTTGCTGTCGAGCAGATTGAGGTGGAAGTCAAAGACTCAAATCCAACTTTGCGAAGCCACTGCGGATGCCAAATCCCTGCACGGGAGACCTGGCCGTGTGCAGGAGTTACTGCAGGATGAGGAGCTGCTATTGGTCTTCAAGCAGGTAGGAGTTTGTTATCCACGCATAATACTGTATGTATTTGTTGTTGCTGTTGTTTTAAAATCAGTGCCAGTATGCAGTCTGATCCGATGTGTTTGAAAAGTGTGGTGTAAGGATTGTCAGCTGAGAACAGCAGCAGAACATGGGGCTGTTGCAGGGGGAGGGCGTGGGGAAGGAAGCGGGGAAAGGAAAGGGAAAGCCTGGAAAAGGAATGGGGAAGGCACGGGGTGAAGGAAGGGGGCAAGACACAGGGGAATGAAGGGGAAAGGACAGAATACCTGTAGAGCAGCCTAAAAAGCAGTAACAAGCTCTGGGAGGACCGTAGAGTGCCAGATTCTGTGCTGGGTGTTTATCTGTGTGTGTACGTTGTCATTGTTTGTGCCTGGCTGCACTGCTCCAGCCCAGAGCCCGCTGCCTGCAGCTGCATCTTTGCTTCCTTCCCTCCTGCCCGGAGCCCCACGGGTGCTTCCACAACTCCCTTCCCACCCCCAAAATGCCAGAGAAGACACCTGGCAGTGGGATGGAGGAATCCCAGCAGCCCGTTTTCCTTCTGCCTGCAGCTCTCTCCTCCTCTGCCACACAGGGCTCCAGACTGTCCAATGGGAAAGACGTGGGGGAAAGGGAGTGCTGGCAGGAGCGACTGCTGCAGCTGACTGGGGAGGGTCTGCATCCCACGTGCCCTCCTGTGCTCTCTCTCCAGCTGCAGGAGGGCCAGAGAAGGGCAGATGAAAAGCTGCAGCTGAGCCTGATGGACCTGCACAGCTCTCGGGCTGTCTTCCAGAGGTAGCTGTGATTTACATTAGGTAGCTGTGAAATACATGAAAGCACGAAGAAGACAGAGGCTGAGTGAACACCAATATGGCGCTCTGCTTTCTGCCAACGTGCTTTAATTTTGTTGTCGTTAAATGTACTGGGCAGTTAAATTGTGGCATGTGAATATTTCAGAACAGTGCAACAGACGCTGGCAAAAAGTAATTTTTTTATCTTTTGTTTTTTATTATTATTATTAATTTTCTTTTTGTAAAGCTCTTAGCACGCCCTCGATCCCGTCGAGGTTCTTTCCGCGGTCTCTGCCGCCACCTCGTGGCCAATGCGCGGAACTGCCGCTGTCCGCTGCTCAGTCCTGCAGGCGGCACAACGCGTGCGCGTAGGAATGCGGAAGTGGCTTCGTAACCGCTCTGTGCAGCTCATCCGCCGCTCTCTATTGTGATTAGTCCTCCAGGTCACAGCGAGCATGCGCCCGACGACTCCAAATCGGCAACTGTTGCTCCTAAGCGCTCCTGCCGGTTCTCGGACCGCCGGCTCAGCGATCTCCTCCTTCTAAACCAGGCTGCCCTTCATCTATTTCCACGGCGGCACCGAACGTACGCGGCCGCCATTCCGCCGATCGGCCACGCGGGGGCGCCAGAGACCGCGGAAACACGTACCATCGTGCAGCTGAAACACAAACATCTGCCGTTCACTTGTGTGAACCTCTGTGTATGTATACTCTTTTGTACAGACTGCTGCTGGCCTGCTTGTGTTCAAAGAATTTCCGCTGAAGTGGACTAAATATTTCTGTGGAATTGTATGTTGTTTGTTTTTTTTTGGCCTTGATCACCTGAAAGAAATGGATGAAATGATGTGGGGAGTTCAAGTACAATCAAATGTGAAAGACTATCGAGAGTGGGAGACCTATTTGGAAAGTAACAAGAAGGGGAGGGAGAACACGTCTGGTAGTAATAGCTTGGTGATGTTAAGTTGGTATAAATTAAGTGGGACGCACTGATGTATGCTGTATTCCTACCCACATCAACTTGGGTAGAATCTGTTCAGTGTAACGTCGCTACACTTGCCATATTGTGTTCTTTAGGAGCGTGCTGTGTAGAGCAATATGGGTAAAATGTCAGTGGGGGTACCTTCAGAACTACCACTACGTCAGTGACATTTGATGTTTTCCAAAGCATGAATCTTGTCCACACACAGTGCTTCTGTAAATGTTGGTATGGGTAAGTCTTGCAGTTCTTTGCTCCTATGCAGGTGCTGCTATTAGCAAGGATTTTGTGCTTTGTTTTAAGGACATAAACACTTTGTTTATGTTTGTTTACTACATAACTAAGCTAGAATCTGCTGTACATGCACTTATTCAGCAACGAGTCATGTCGGTACTGAAGCGAAGGCAAGATGAGCTGGAAACAGAATATACTTATATGCAGCATCTGACAAGTTAGTATGAAGTTACCAGTTACTTTCTTACCGAAATCTCTTCTTTAAGTAGAAACACACAGTTAATTCTTGGATTATATTTTATTTTCACGTGTAATGTTTTCTCCCTCCCTGCTGTCAGTGGGCATACTGTACTAGATGTCCTAGTTGAAATCCTTACCGAAGTAGGACGCGTAGTATCACTTCTCCGTGGTAGAATAGTGAATATAGCATGACCAAATGCTCGGTCAGTTTTGAATTACTGATCTCAGTGGCTGTCTATCAGTACTTGAAAAGAGAAACTGAGTCGGTTTTCCAGTAGATATTAGGCTGTTACAGGATCCTCTTTAAAGCTGTTTAGGAAAGCAAAGAGCAGTATGCTAGGAGCTGCTGTGAACAGACAGAGGCCAGAGGCACCAGTTTCTTGTAACTGCCACTCGTGGATTCAGGTTTCTGAGTACACAGAATACAATGCTGACTAGAGAAAACTAGCTGCACGTATGATTTTGTAACGTGGTGTCATAGGCTGAGAGCAGGTGTTAAGAGGAAAAGAGTACTTGTGTTAATAGCAGCCATTTAAAAACTGCTCTATTTTCAGCTTGTTGGAAGTCAACCTCTACTTGAGTGTTTAAGAGAGCTTTGAACTGTTGCGTTGCTGGTTGTATTTGATGGAAATGCTGTGTTTTCTTATGCTGCAGTATGTCAGTAGGGGCAGCCGGTTTTGTGTCTTGTGTGCACTGAAGCCAGCTGACGCTGATACAGATGAACAGCCCAAGCAGAAAATGCTTCTGGCTTCTACTTCTCTGTTGAATTAAGAATCAGTAGGGGTAATTTGGGACATACATACAAGGGGACACAAATAACAGGAGACGGTAGGGAGCTGACTGTTGAAATCTAAATGCAATAATGTGTAAAGTTTGGAAGCTGGAACTTAACATGCAGGCTCAGTTTGCCTTTTCCATTGTTGGGAACAGAGTGTGGTAGGCACTGTCCGTTTCCATCCAGGACTGGGAAGCGGTGAGCTGGTATTCCATCACTTGTTACAAGGTGTAAAGCAAACGAAGGTGATGTGGAGCCTTTGTTTGGGACGCAGGCACTGTAGAACAGGAGGACAAGGAAGGATTGACTGATAACTGGCAACAGCTTGAGAAGAGTGAGCTCGGGGATGTAGCCCTTTCTGGTTCTAACTGGTGTGCAGGTGGGGTGGGTGCAAAGCATGCAGACTCTGAGTGTGTGTGCACTCTGGGAAGCACAGCTGGAAGCATCACCAAGAAGGGGAGAGAGATCTGGGGTCCCTCCCTGTGCTCACTCAGGTGCTCACCTCCCGGTTCAGGCTGTGACCTGGCAATCCCCCTGCACGAGGGAGCAGCCACAGCTGTCCTACAGTTCACTGATAATACTGACTGTGCTTTACGCTGGACACTGTGAATTTTTCATCAGGAGGTTTTATTTACTTTGGTTAGTTTCCAAATGAAGAGCAGAAGCAGAATCAGTGTTCTGCATTCACCTCTTTGTCTTGTTCCTGTCTTCTGGTAGCTGGGAATGGCAAACCAAGTAATGATGGATTGGAGAGTGATGAAAAGACGAAGCTTCTGAAAACGTGTGAGCATTGAAGGTACGTATCATTACATCTAACTGTAGTAAGTGTGTATCTGCTTCCTGTTACTTACACAGGGGTGAAGGTAAATCCTTGCAGTTACTAAGCGAGATGATACACACACGTGCAAAAATGCCTTTCCTTTCCAAAGCTCAAGGTACATGGAAACCATCTGTTTGTTAATGGGGGGTTTTCTTTCTGCTGATTGGAATCTGAATGTTAATAGGTACTATTAATTTAACGTAAGTTGAAGTGAGACTGTTCACGAAACTGAAAGTAGATTTTTCCCTGCTGTTGGAATAAATGATATTGTGATTATATATAGGAATACATTGTTGTGATTATTGCACAGATGACAAAAATAGGCAGGTGGTATTGTTGCTGGTGGGGTGGCAGTGGGTGCATCAGAACATCTAACCTACCCTCTGTTATCAGCGTAGGCCAGGTGCTACATTTTGAACGTCAGGGTCTGCTGCTGACCTTAAGTTACTGGGAGCTCTGAAACCGTTCCAGTTGCATTGGTGCCTTGACTCATCACTGTTTAGACATAGGTAAGGACTAAAGACTTTTATTGGTTGAAAAACGACATAATAAATCTTTGCTTGAAGCAAACTGTTAACCTTTAACGTTAAGTAATGCCAATATTTACATACAAGAGGTATGCTATGCAAATGATAGGTATAAATATAATTTTCTTGTTGATTTTTGCATGCTCTTATGGTATGTGGTGCCAGGACTAACGTTTTTTAGCCCCAGGGAGACTTGGATGCAGTCACAGTTTCTATGCAAGTTGTTGCATAAGCTACATAGAACTGAGATGACGGACTGTTGAGAGCGCAGTAGTTTCTTACAGACTACCTCTGGCAGGGATAGTATGGAGTACCATGTTAGATGTTTGGTGTTTCAGGTGGGGGGAGTTCCTAGTATGAATGTGGTGAAGTGAAGGTCGTTAGAGATGCTTTTAATGTCCTTTGGCAGCTCACAAAGTACCTTACTGTTACAGTCTGTGTCTCTAGGGTTGCATGCTTACTTCTGCTTCCTCACTGTGTTTCCTTAGGCTATTGCTCTCACCGGGTGTTCTTAGTATATCACTGAGCTTTCTTTTATGTACGTACGTGGTGAATAACTCACCTGAGTTCATTACAGAATGCAGGACTTGCAGGCGGCAGCTGAGAGAGCGTTCACAAACAGCTGGTCACCACGAAGGCATGCCGAGTGATGAAGAACTGGCTCTGACAGAGGTGACTGAATTCCAGAAGAGCAAAGGTTGGTCAGGATATGAGAGCAAAATTCCTCCCGTATTGAGAAGGATTTTAAAGGGAGAGTGAAGAAATACTCCTTTTGAATGGTATATCGTTTATTTTCTACAGCATAGAATTAATGCATTTAAACAATTCTGACCAATGCCTTAGGAAGAATAGGTAAGATTGTAGGCTTCTTTAGTTTAATCAGTTTTTTGTCCAAAGTTGGAATGTATTTCAAATTGAGATTTGAACTGCCTTAGTGAGCAGGTCACGAGGAGCTGGGAGAGGCACGATGCATATTTGCTGAATAACAGAAGAAGGATTTTCCTGTCTGAGCTTTTAAGAGACATACAAAATATGAAATGTAATGGGTATTTAAATCTGTGCAGTTGTTCAAAACCGCAGAAGTCTTTTTGTGGTCTTCTGTATCTCTTTTTTCCTGAAAAGGGCTTTGCCAGAGTGCAGGACGGGGGCATGCTGCTTGCAGGGAAGACTTCTGTACAGGAGCTTTGCCGTGGGTTACAGAGGCATTCCAGAGCTTAAGATAAGTGTTGTTAAC
Organism: Gallus gallus; assembly: GCF_016699485.2. Classification (NCBI taxonomy): domain Eukaryota; kingdom Metazoa; phylum Chordata; class Aves; order Galliformes; family Phasianidae; genus Gallus; species Gallus gallus. The sequence goes on from NC_052572.1 coordinate 79,007,450, forward strand.
TAGAAGGAGGACATCTTTTCCTCTTGTCAGGTTGCTTGTATATGAATCACTTGCATCTTTATTAATGTGGAGCTGTTTGCTGACATTTTGACAACCCTACCCTCTGAAATCTAGCTTTACATTCAGTCTTAGCTTGCTGCTTTGGTCCATTCAGTGATTAGAATCCATGTAAAACTGTTAAATGAGAATCTTTTGGTATCATTAGATACATTTTTGCATGGAGTTTTTCTCTCAATCCTGACAGCTGAACAACTAACGGGAATGATCTTTCAGCAGAATTCTACAGACCTGAAAGGGATGCCCTGGTTCAGAGCTGTAGAAGGATTCAGCGATGCCAAAAAGTCATCTGAATCAAAAAGAGATGATGATCCTGATGAAGAAGTTTTGCCTAGAGTGATTGAAAAAACTATCCTGCCCAAAATTACAGGTATATTGAGGCTGTCTTGAGGATGTTAGCTGCAGCTAGGTAATCAAACCTTAAATAAGTGGTAATGTAAAATTATGTTGATAGTTACAATTACTTGTTAAGGTTACTGCAAGTGAAAGGTTTAGCTTTTTGAATGTTTGCTTCCTTGAAACTAGAGCAGATAGCCACTTGGATATCATGAATGAAATAATTCCTATTTTTCAGCATTTGCCAAGAATGTGTGGGATCCTTTATCGACTTCACAGACTGAGAACCTTACACAGCTTTGCGATAACGTGTTTGAAAAACAAGTCCTGTCCAGAAGGGAATGCAGTCAGGCAAAACAGGTAAAGGCTGTTGTGGTAATGGGGAAGGACGTTCTTGATGCAGTGTATGCATTCACTGTAAATATTCACTGTAACATACACTTAGCCCAGTTCAGGTTTTATTCTCATGTAAATCTGGGAGTTTATCCAGCATAAAGTAGGTGAAACTAAGTTGATGTTTAGGCTCCTAGTATGAAAAGAAATAATAACAAACGTTTGTGCAGTCGCCACACTTGACTTCAGGAAGAAGCTTTAGATAAGGTTCTGTTTGTATAGTAGCTGTGGTGTTTTGTTGTGTTTTTTTTAATGGAACTTCATAGCTGGAAAATACATTAATCTCGTTATCCAAGAGGATTTTATTAAAAAAAAAAAAAAAAAAAAAAAAAAAGAAAGATGGTTAAAGCTGATACTTGCACAGGTCTTTAATGCCGTTGTGATCTTAGTGTCTATTATATACAGTGGCTCCTGCATACAGCTGAATTAGCATTTTGCTTTTCCACATGAACAAAATAACTGCCTAAAATTGTTGTAAGTGGAAGGTGAGATCCTTTTCTTGTGAGGATGTGTTAATATTTTTCCTTTTTTTTTTTTTTTGACAGGATTTGATTAACACGGTTGTCCTGAGGATGAAGCAGTCTGTAGAGGAGGATGTCTTTATCCCTCTGTATCCGAAAAGGTAAGCTGTCTCCGGGAATTTATTTTTTTTACTTTTTAAATTTTTTATTTTTAGTCATAGAATCATAGAACTGCTCAGGCTGGGAAAGACCTTAAAGACCACCAAGTCTACCTGCAACCTAACCTCTTTTTTTTGGCCTTTGTTCTATTTTTCTGTACCTTTTCCCCAGAAGCGTGGGTGAAATATATTGTAGACATCCATGAGCAAAAGGAACAAATGTGCCTTCTACTGTTTCATTGTAGGAATAGTTACCAAACATTGATGTTTATGAACTCTTTCTGACAAGAGTAACTACGCAGTCGACTTAATGCTTTTTTGCTCCTGTAACTAAGAGCTTTCATAAATGGAAAGCTCTTAGTTTATGAGGCACAGCCCAGAGTCTGGTTTTGTGATCTTAACTTGGAGTATCTGAGGGCTTGTGTTATTTGTGGTGGTCTGTTCCCCCTTCTACTCCTGACTCCTCCTTTCTTTCCTGAAATAGTTGATATTGCTGATGCTTACTGCTGGATGCTCTTAGAGAGGGGATAACTGGTAAGAGTCTGGTAGGTGTGGAGTTAAGACACAGCTGGGAGGAGAGTGTTGCTAAGCCTGATGCAGCATGTTTGTCTGGTTACAAGCAGTGCTGTTCTGCTGAGAATCTATTAAACACATACTCGAGTGTTTCCAACTGCTAATTCCATTGGGTATTGCAAGGAGTTTCAGTTAACAGCTGTTTCCTTAGACCTTGATTCTGGTTGTCACTGCTGAAAGAACTCCATAATTGTAATTCATTGGTGTTTAAGAGATGAATTGTCTGTTTGTCTTACTTTCAGGTCAAACAAAATCCTTATTTCCTCTTCCTCTTTTTCTGACCAGCACTGTGGAAGACAAATCATCTCCATGTTCAAAATTCCAAGGCAGACGGTTTTGGTCAGCTGTTGAGGTAAAGAAAAAGCACCGATCTTGTCTGTGAAAATCATTTTAGTTAAAAGTAGACTGTCGTCTTTGAGGAAATGTATCTTCAGTCAAATCTGATTCCTGAGAGCTTAATGCATTTTAATAGGAAGGTTAGCTATTTTTGTCAGTGAGCTATTTATGCTCACCCACCTCTGATACGTAGTCAAGAGACTTTAATTTCATCATCTGTTCCTGCTAACCTTCCATGAGATCAGTCATTGGCACTCTGTGGATAGGTCTGTTTCCTCAGTATGTGCATACAGTGCCCATGTTGCTCTTGTAGAATGGAATCCCTGCATGTGCGTGTAAGCGTATTAGTATAGCTTTATTCAGTCTAAAGTGCTGAGTTAGGAATGTCTGAATGCCTGTGATTCAATTCCCTCTTAGATCCGTTTCCTCTATGGTTGTATTTGGATTCGTACTAAAGATGAGGTTTAGATGCAGGAAAACACATTAATATCCCAGTTCCCCTGCCGTGTGTGCTAACAAGGCCATGGTGACAGCTCTGCATAGGCTTCCTGCTGCCATGTTGCACATTCCTGTAGAAAAATCAGGGAATTTGGGAATGTTGAGGACTTGCCATATTCACTCCTGGGGCAAGCTGTTGTGTAAGGGTTTGTCATGGACAGATGCAGAGAAGACAAGAGGGAGCTTAGTGCTGATACCTGGCAGACACGAAACAGACATAAGATTCTGGTATCACCTTCTGAGATTGTGTATTGCCTGACTTAAATGTCCTGTCAAATACATGTTTCTAAAAGCAAGACCAGTGGTCTTTCACTGCTGGTTGAAGTTTTCTCATTTCAGTTTGTTTTCCATCCTCACTGTCAGTCTTCTCTTTAGAAGTGGTGATGTGCAGAACAGTTGAAAATGTGTTTGTGTTGGGTATCTTCTGTCAGTTTGCCACTCTTTTTTCTGGAGTGAAGTCATGAATTCGTTTACCCGAGAGTAAGTAGTACTGCGGGTCATGCATTAAACTCTTTGGATCTGTTCAGCAGCTTATTAGTGTGACTTATCTGTGCTTGAGACTGCCGTTGTGCAGCCCCTATTGCTGCTGTCTTTCAAAGCAGGTGATCATCTGCAGGCTGCCTATCGGGAATGTCCTCTAAACCATGCCCAGAAATTGTATGGGAGAGTACTCACAAAGGGCTGGGTGAGAAGAGGACAGGAACTATTTTAATGAGGAAGTACAGTTGATGAGGATTTGATGTTTGTGCCATCCTACAGTCTAACTTTCCTAGCAGCTCATGGAGTCAAAAGGAAGTGTCCTGCCAAGCACTCCAGAGAAGTATGCAGTAGTTGTGGGCTTTGCAACTGCTTTCTGACTGGTGACTGCTAAGATCACGTACTGTGTCTGTGTGGGTGAACTACCTTGAGGTTAACAGTTACCTTGACATTAACCATTCTGTGTTGAGGGGGAGACCAGCCATGTTCTTACGCTGGGCTTAAGTCTTTTTAAATAGTCATTTCTACAGTGATAACAGGTAACTGAAGACAACTCTTGCTAACGAATAATACTGAGGTCAAGTACAAAAGAATCTTTTTGCTGCTATGGATCAAGGCTATCAACCTTAGCTGTGTTATGAGGCTGGTGGCGTTTAATCCTATGTAGCGTATGTTAGCAAATTGTTAATGAATTGGAAGGGTAACATGCTCTTTATTTCCTTGGGAGGTGATGTGTGTATGTATGAATGTACAGCTCATAGGCACATGTAGAATTAATCTACTTCAAAATACTATTTATGATCTGTAGTTTTTTAGTGACTAATTGGCAGTAAGCTTGGAGAGAATAAATCCTGTTTTTTGAGTACTGAGATTGGATGGACGTGGTATCTTTTAAGTTTAAAAAGGAGGTCCTAACGTACCCTCAGCCTTCAGATATGCATGTTCTGTTTCTTCATTACTGCAGCTGCTCTCCAAGGTTCTCCTTTGGGATGGGACTGTACAGGAAGACACAGTCCGTGGTGTGGGACTGAGCAAGCTGCTGAATCGTTACCTTCTTCTGAACCTCTTCAACACACCACCAGGGCCAGAAAACATAGAGAAGTGTAAAGAGGTGAAAGGTCTTATTTCCATGGGGACAGATGTAATCTGAAGTGTAATTATTTAACATTTGAAGTTGTTTTTTTTGTTTGTTTGTTTGTTTTTTAATGACCTTGGTGTATAAAAGAATTTCAAAGCAAGCAATGGTTCCTAGGCTTTAGGAATAACTGCTTAAAATGATGGTTTTGTTATTTTTTGAAGAGTAAACACTGCCAATAATAACTGAACTAGCCAAAAGGAGAAGTCTGTCAGAAGTGGTGTGACTTAGTGTTACTGAAAGCCTTTTTTTTTTCTTTCTATTTTTTCTTTCAGAATGCTCTCTGGGTGAACAGGTGGTTGCATGCTTCCCAGAAAGGTGGTTCCAAAATCATGGAAGTGGGTCAACTCTCCCCGAGTCAGTGAACTTCTGCCAGCATTTGGTTCAGTGAGCACGTATGCTTCACAGGAGTAACCACAGGTAACAAACAACATGTTCTTTGGGATGCAGCACTTCCTCATATTCTTTATGTTAGTATTTCTTTTAGGGATGTGGTTCAATGGGCATGGTGGTGATGGGTTGACAGTTGGACTAGATGATCTTTGTGTTTTTTTCCAACCTTAATGATTCTATGATTCTTAAATTCCTCAAGCCTCATGCATTTAACACTTTCAGTGATGTACTTCCAACATCTACGTACAACTAAAGATGCAATCCATAATGTAAAATGGATCGCTTTTGCAGTACTAGTTCAGGCTAGTTTGAGGCTCTAGACGTTGGGTGCAGTTAGTGGTCAGTGTAGCTCAAGGCACGTTTTAGCTTTATTGATTTTGAAGTCAGGTGTGAATGTGTTGCTATGTCAACTTGTTTTTGTAATAGTGATGAAACTGAAGAAGTTGTTCTCCTGTTGGTGAAAGTCAAGGCTCTGCGTATTGCTGAAGAGCTCACTGAAGAGTGCAAACGGGAACATCTTAAATCTGTGATCGGGAAATAAGGATTTCTTTGAAGCAGCAGTTCTTTTACTCAAACAAGCCTGATGCTCATTCTAAAAAAGTGGTCATGTTTAATGATTGGACTGCCTACGGTTGTTTTACTGTGAAATATATATATATATATATTTCCAACTGTCTTCTGATGCCATCTACTCCTAGACAGAATCACAATGGTCAGTGTGAAGTGCAGGTGTTCTGAAATATGACGAAGCCTCACTGCTTTGTTCTTTTGGGAAGGATGACTGTAGTAAGTGCCTGCAACGTTACCACTGCTGGTGAGCCGACAACTTCACAAGCTGTTTTCAGTACCACACCAAATCACTCTGACTCGGGAGTCACTGAACTCTAACTTATTGTCCACTTAATGAGATAGCTCTACCAAACTCACAGTGAGTTCTTCTTAGCTTTTTGATCCCGACACAGAAGCAGGAATTCTGTGTGCAGTGAGAAGTTTGATCTGTGAAGATCTACTGATGGTAAATGGCAGTTCAGGAAGGTAAGAAGTTGCACAGGAGAACGTTTTAACTACACTTACTCTTCTCCAGAGTATGATTTGTAGTGGAGCTTTGTACTTGAGATACAGACTGGACTTTGTGCACAGACTTGGAGCTGTCACCCGCCCTCATTTATCAGACGAGCAGAACAACAACTCCAGTTACCTTCTAGTAATTGGCTCTCTAAGGACATTTACCTTTTGCTTCCCTCTAAGACCCATTAAACCTCATTTCACCGTACCCATGTTGGATTTCTAATGTTGTGTAACTTCGTATATGTGCAGTAAATATTACTGCTGCAGAATAAAAAGGATGTTTTACTGTAGAAACAGCAGTGCGTCACAAATTCTGCTAAGTTTGCTATTGCCTGCTTCTCTAAAATGTTATGTATGGGTCTTCCATTTAACTCTTGGGGGCTTTTATTCCCTATGGTTTTTCTGTTGTTTTGTATTACAGAATATGTATTTTTGTAAACTATTTTAATTGTAAATAGCATTCATCAGTGTTATAGACAACAATGACTTTTAAAATAAAAGCAAAACCATTATTTTGAAAAGTAAAGATGTCTTTGTGTTAATGAGACTTTTAACGCTTTCAAGTCTTGAACACGACAGGAATGTTATGTGAAGTATGGAAAAAAACTGAGGCACTGCTGGCGCTTCATTATCTGCAGGATTTAGGAGTTCTGTTGTAAGTAATTGTGCACTTCTACTTTCCTGAGTGCAAAGAAAATACAACTGATGGGTAATCAGCTGAAGCATGTGATCTCCGTGCTTGCTTTTGTCTCCTCTGCTTCCTTATTCATGTTGAAAGTTGCTCCCAAAGAAATTAGTCTTGTGCTGCTATGAAATTGGAATAGGTTCTATCACGCTTTACCTCTGTAGAGGCTTCTTCCAGTGGCTGCAGACGTCACTTGTCATGACTGGTAAGCAGGGGAAGGCGATTTTTACTGGAGCTCAGAAGCCCCATCCCAGTTGAGTATCTTTGAGAACCTACTGTGCCACTTTGTGGTGAACCTTGCACCCATTCACACAATCTGACTGGAGTAACAGCTAATCTGGCTTCATTCTTGCAAGCTGGTTTCAAAACGTTGGTATTACTGCTTTGTTGTCAGGTTACTATTGGTGCTTTATCAGATGTCATTGCAAAAGTGCCTTTACAGGACAGCTAAGCAGCACTTACTCTCAGATTGTCCAGCTGGGCTTCTGTACATCTGCTTCCCTGCCATAGCCCCCTTCTGAACCTACTGAGTGAAACATTTTCACAATTGGCCCCTGTCTACTTGGCAAAGGCAGAAGAAACAGTTATTTGGAAGTGACAACACAATAACTGCAAACCCCTTCTATTAGCTGTGATTTAGAAGGGAAGGCAGAAGCAGGGCTGAACACACTGTAACTCTGGTCAGAAAAGGGAATGTTTGTTTTCAAGAAGGGACAGTTTAACATTCAGATGAGAACTGCTGAAATTTCACTGTCTTTTATTTGCATACGAAACTTGAAAACTGACTTCTTACACTGAACTCAAAGCTGTTACTTGTTCAGCTCTTCACTCGCTTCCCTCCGTATTTATTCCTCCATTTTGAAGTATTGCACTCTCGCAGCATATCAAATTCCAGCCAGGGCTGCTTCCACTTCTGCGCTTCCTTCATTTTTTTCTCGGGTAGCTCAAATTTTATTCCTTTAATGTTGTATTTCAGCCTCTCCCACCGTTTTGACCATGGTTGAGGTTTCATTCTGACCTGCAGCTAGAAGGAAAGATTTAAAAAAGAAAAAAGGTATTAAAAGGTCAGAAGGTCAGAATTCTGACTGTGAAGCAAAGCAGTGAGACAAGTGCTGCTTTAAGAGAAGAGAGCAGCCCGATCTGTCAGCAAACTAAGGGACCACTGGACACCAGTGGGAGAAAAGGGATTTTGGGTCTGTGTGGCTGTTACGTTTGTTCATATACCTAAATAACACTGATTTATTACACCGTCCTTAAGTTGATATGCTGTTAACTCTCTTCTACGCTTCTAACTCTGTTACTTACTAAGGAAAGAAGAATAGGACAGCAGCAGTTTTTCCTTTTCCCTGTAAGCTAAGTCGGATAGCATTCTTTTACCAGCCTGCCAGACCTCCTGAGATGCAGATCTTGCTAACTGCTCCTTCCACCCCCACATCAGTAGCATTAGGTTTCCATAGTGCTGGCTGTTCTGTCTGCACAGTGTAATACAGAGGCATCTGCAGGCCGTTACTCCTTGCACGTCTCCTAAGTTACCTACTGAGGAAGGCAGGTACTTTGGCTATAAATGTTCTTTCGCTACAGGAGTAGCATTAAGATACCAGATTTTACATGCTTGTATCACCTTGATAACTAACACAACCAAAAGCTGTTTCACAGCCTTCCAGGCCATTGTAGAATGGCCACTTGGAAGAGACTCACAAGGATCATAGGAGTTCAACCCCTGCCTCCACATAAAACCAACCCCTGCCTCCACATCAAACCAGCCACACTATGTCTGAGAGTGGTGTCCAAAGGCTCCTTGAACTCTGGCATATTTTGTGCATGGTCAACCTCTGGTGCAGAAGCTTTTCCACCCTGACCCTCCCGTGATGGAGTCCTCCATCTGGCTCTGAAATGGAGCCCTGCAGAAACCCCAGGTGACTGCTCACCATCCTGATATAATCCCGGTATCAGTCAGAAAGTTAACTAAATTATTGCCTACGTTCCCACTAAAAAATTAAACTCCTGCCTTGTTTACAGGAACTTCTTCATGGTCTAAATGAGACACAGATGAAAAAAACACTTTTTTCATCACTTGATAGTAAAATATAGTAATTTTTTTCCTACTGTTTTTTACAAACAGCTGAGGAGAGCCTACAGGAGACACCACATTCAAGTGGTTATCTTGTGTTGGCAAAGCTTAAGGGGACTCTTAAAACTCTTTTCTGCTCCGATGAATTATACCGTGCCATAGAAATCTCCTTATGCTCTGGAGTTCAACTGTCTGGCAGCTAAGTTGAAGGCACGCTTCCTGACACAGTACTGGCCAGAGGGCCACTACCAACAGATTATTTGCATGGGGTCACTGTGTTTCAGACAGCATGGAGACTTGGCCTCAGAGCCAGGGAATGGCTTGAACACCTCCAGGGACAACAGTTCCACCACCTGCCTGGGCATTTCGAGAGGACATTTTTCCTAGTATCCAACCTGAACCTCCCCTGGCACAACTGAAGGCCATCACCTCTTGTCCTCCTGCTGCTCCTTGGGAGGAGAAGCTGACTCCCACCCAGACACAACCTCCTTTCAGGTAGTGGTGCAGAGAAATGAGGTTTCCTTTGAATCTCCTCCAGACTGAACACTCCCTGCTCCTTCAGACACTCCCATAATATTGTGCCCCAGATCCCTCACCACTCTGTTGCCCTTCTCTGGACGTGATCCAGAGCCCCAGTGCCTTTCTTGTAGTGAGGGGCCCAAAACTGAGCACAGTACTGGACGTGCAGTTCCACCAGTGCTGAGAACAGCCGGCAGATTGCTTCACCAGTCCTTCTGACTGCACTATTTCTGACACAGGCCAGGATGCTGCTGGCATTCTTGGCCACCTGGGCACACTGCTGGGTACGTGCAGCCAACTGTTGACCAATACCCCCAGTGTGCAACGTATCACATCGTCACTCTCCTCTCAGAGGCAGCACCGCCACTTTAAACACTGTGCCACTTAAAGCAATGCAGGTGGGTTTCGGAGGCAAGAAGGAAGAAGTGCGAGAAAAGCAGGAGTCCAATTCATAACTGAGGGACTCTGATCCTTGAAATCCTTCTGTTACTTGTGGTGGAGTACAAATATGAAGTGTGAAGATGACTCCAAATGTCTGTAGTTCTACTATGGTGATAAATTCGATAGCTCCCCATACACAAGGTACCAACTAAGTCCAATCGGATGTGCTGGTCGGAAATAAAGCACCAGGCCGTACCATATCCTCTAATGAAACATATCCTTACTGAAAAGAGAATATCAGATGAGAGAGGTTTCAACATCGATTATTTGGTGCAGTCGTGAGGAGAAAGGCTTCAGGTTTGTTGTGACTCCTTCCGTAGTCTCCAAATATGAGTTTTATACATTTTCACAAGTTGGGAAACTTTACACCATTCTGAATTAGCAACACAACCACTCCAAACCTGTCCCGTTATGAAGCAAAGGCCCCCAGGATTTATATCTGTTTTGTAAACTGGGTGATTAAATGATGCCAAGTGTGGAAAAAACTAAAAGGCTCGTCATTTTGGAAATACTGCACAACTGTTGTTAAAAGCTTAATATGGACACAGGGAAGGATTTCACTTCTGAGATGCTTGATGCTGTGTTGCAAAACTGTGTTATATGACGTATGATATATATATGTGCCCTGTGCCTTCACCGTGATGAAAGCAAACTGTGCTTAATTCTATGAGTAACCCTATCCATTTCCATAACACACTCTTAGGGGAAACATCAAAACCAACAACAAAAAAGGCATGAAGATCCATGTTATGCTGGAAAGATCCTCCAATTTGTATTTGATACTCTCTCCACCCAGTTTATACAGATTTCTGTAGGTATAAATACATATATTTTTATGAATGTACAGGGAGGCAGTGTTGCCAAGTGGATAGAGCTCGAACTGGTCTCAGGGAAATAATGAATCTTTTCTCATTTCTGGCACAGCTTCCTAGTGCCTTCACGCCCCTCACTAGAAGGGGAACCTGAAAGCCTGAAGTGTGTCCAGAGAAGAGCAAGGAAGCTGTGAGGTTAGTTGTGAAGACCTTCTCCCAGTGAGTGGTCAGCCGCTGGAATGGGCTGCCCAGGGAGGTGATAGAGTTCCTGTCCCTGCAGGTGTTCAAGGGACATTGGATGCTGTAGTGAGGGACGTGGCTTAGTGGGAAGGAAATGGTGGTGGTAGGTGGGTGGTTGGACTGGATGATCATGAAGGGCTTTTCCAATGTTACTGATGCTATGATTGTCGAAAGGCATCTGTTGGGTGAGTGCTTTGCTAAGTCACATTGTTTGAAAGCAGCACCTTCGTGGCAACCTTGATTTCTGCAGCCTTCTCCGAGCTTTGTGCCACGAGAGCTGTGCTGCTTCTCCCTGTGATGTGAGAGCGTCTGGAAGGCCGTGCAAGAAGTCTGGGTAGGTGATGGCAGTTGCTCTTCCTTTCCCCGCCGGTGCTGGACATAGCGGGGAACGGGAGTGGGGGACATCCCAGCAGTGGGTTCCTACCTCAGCAGAACGGAAGGGCTGTTCTGATGCGTGTATTTGAAGTGGAGTGAATCTGAGGCTGATGAGAAAAACGAGGGGCCTGTGAAAAAAAGGAGCGTGCTGCATTTTGTGGTGCAAGACGTTCTGGGAACTGCTGCTAACAATGCCCAGCAGGCTTCCTTTTTGATGGGGAGAGGCTTAGCAAGGACATCTTCAATGAAAGGCATTCATCATCTATTTCCTTTCCATTGACCTTTCATACAACTGCTTGAGAAATGGCTATTTCTTGCTGTAGAGAATGCACATGCACCCTGCACTTGTACCTGCACAAAGAATCTTCTAAACATCACTGTACGGGTTTCTTTTTGGCACTGGGATGGAGCTGTGTGGAAGACAGACTTGGATGAATCTTCAGTCGGGTGCAGGGACACATAATGCTCATCTTAGATGTCACGCTGACAGCAGCAGTAGAGAGGCAAATGTCATAGGGCTGCATGCTTTTTTTTTTCCTTTTGTTTCAGTCCTAACCGTGGAAGCATAGAAGCGTTACCCAGACCAATTGAGCATTTGTCACCTGGGCTTTCTACCAATGCCATAGGCAGTGGAAGTCAGCATCGCAAGCATCCGTGAGAGCCCTGCAAAAGACTGGTGAGAGTTACCCTGGCGGCCTCCTTTGGAAATCTCAGGTCTCTGTAAGCTCTCAAGCTGTGTCGTAAGTCCTCCCGTGGTGCTGACTCAGCTCTCCCTGTCTTTGGTGTAGGAGAGCTGGTCTTGAACTCCTTCCTGTTTCCTGCCTATCATCTGCTCCCTGCTTTGCCCGTGGCCCAGTGAGCCTTTTATTCCTCGCCCCCAGATTTGCATGTGTGGATGAGAGCATCTGCTTATGTACGTTTCTTTTCCAGCTGTGGTGTCAGGCTGAGCGACAGCTCCCAGCCGAGCTTGTGGTGAGCGAGACACGGAGTAGCTGGAGATGGAGTTCTCTGTGTCACTAAAGCATGAGCTTGATGGCTGCCGTGAGCCAAAGCAAGAGAGTTTGTGTGTTTGATTTCTGTGTTGGGCTGAGTGGGTAGAGCAGGGCAAGGGGGCTGATTTGGACGTGCTGCTTTCCCAATACGGTGCTGTTTGAGTGGCAGTGCTTCTGGCGTTGCAAATTGTGTCAGATGTCAATGAATTCCTTGGAATCTGTTGAGTTGACTTGTGCAGGTTTCACTGTGGAGCTGAACCCTTCCTGTCCGCTTGTGTGCATAGCCATGGCCTTTGCTTCTTTCTTGCCTTTTTTTCTTGGTTGCGTTTGGCACTGTGCAAGCCGTGAATTGCCAGGGAAGAGCTGGAAGTGCTCTGGAGTTGTGGGGGACAAACTCCCAAGAAACAACGTGTAGCTTCAAAGCCCCAAAGTTTGGAGAGATGAGGGATGCGCTGCCTGGTGCAGGACATGATGCGCTCTGCAAGGCGCTTTCCATGAAGACCTCAGATCTGCACTCAAACTGCATCCAAAGCAACCCAATGCCCCGTGCTTGTTGTACCCGGAGGTATCGGTGCCAGGAGTTGCTGCTGCGTTTGCCATGCCATTGTGTCGGCAGGGTGACGTTCATGGCATGCGATGCCCTCTGTCATTCAAAGCATCCTTGCAGATGTTCCTAGTGAGGGGCATGTTTCATTGACACCATAGGTTGTTTTCTGGAAAATGAAACGGTGGGCTTGCGTACCCCCAGATGGTTTTCATTTCCTGCTGACCACAGTGCACGTCATGTCTGCTGCCATTGCCCCACGGCCCTGTTGTGGTTTAAGCCGGTGGGTGGCTCAGCACCACACAGTCCTTTCCTTACTGCCCCCTTTCCGGTGGGATGGGGGAGAGAATTATGGGGGAAAAAAAAAGAAGGTGGAAGTCATGTGTTGAGAGAAATCTCTTTCCAAAGGTAGAGAAAAGGACAGAAGTAATGGATGTGTATATAAATATATACATGTATATGAATGTATATATATGAATGCATATAACATGTAATGTAGAAGCAGTGGCTCAGCACCTCCCAAGCAATGGGCAAGCAGAGGAAGAGAGTGAGGTGAGCTCCCACCCCGTCCATAACCCCTTCCACCTGATGTCATATGGTATGGAATATCCCTTTGGCCCGTTGACATCAGCTGTCCTCATTTGGTTTCCTGCCAGCTCCTTCTTGAGAGCTTTGCTGAGAACGGCCTTGGCTCTGTCCAGGTCTGCTTCTCAGAAACTATAAACACGAGAGTGTTCTCACTGTCATAGCATCATAGCAGACACTGAAGAAAAATGGATCCCACCTGAGACTAAGACAGCCCCCCAGTGTCCGTGCAGCGAGCCGTGTGGGGCTGCAGGTCGTGCATTTCCCTGGCAGCATTGGCCAGGGGTGCTGGGGAGGTTTGCGTGCTCAGCTTGGGCATCGCGCTGCTGTGCCTGTCAACACAGCATGCTTCGTGCTCTCCAAGCAACAGAACAGCGTTTCATCAACAATGTGCCGTAATATATACTGGAACCAGATGCATTTGTGTCTCTGAGGCTGGGTTTAGCCTACGAGCTCTTCTCGAAGGAGCTGTTTTGATTCCTTTGCCCGTGTGCGAGACGCGCTTATCCCACTTGTGTTCTGTGCTTTGGTATTACTCTTGGTGGACAGAAGGAGCTGGTGGATTCAGCAGCAGTAGATTTTGTTGGTTTCCTGTCTGCTGCTTCATCCCTGGAGCTCGCTGCTGCACGGAAGAGTACAGGCGTGTTTATCCCAGGGCTGCTGTAAAGGCGAGCCCGGTTGGCATAGCAGTGAGAAGCAGCTAACGGGCTGTGCAGAGGAGGGCTTTGCAGAAGGAGCAGGAGTGCCTGTGTCCATCTGTATCCTCGGATACGTTCTGGCAGTGAGGCAGCAGCTGTGGCCACAGTGACTGAATGCAGACTTGGCAAGACCCCCAAGGCTTGGGGCTGCCACGTGGCGTTTCCTAGCCCTACCCTCCTTTATATGCCTGGCAAAGCACAGCCACCCTGCACCCAGGACAAGCGTTTGTCTTAGTGTCATGTTTCACGCTGTCTTGTGAAGCTCAGGCACTGGGGGCAGCTTCCCCCCAAAGAAAAGGAGGAGGAAATGAGGTCGTCATGGAAGCCAAAAGGCAAAAATGCACTCGGGAAAGAAATTGGCAAAGCAGTCTGGTAGTAGTGCTGTGTTTCTCTTCCTGTATTTCCATCCAGGTGCAAGAGATGGCTGCTCTAAGCCGCCCGTGGATGCAAAGAAGGACCCTAGTGTGGATTTGCCATAGGCCCAGAAAGAGGCTCAAGAGGACCAAGCGCCGTGTCCTGCACTTTGGTCCCGACAACCCCATGCCAGCTTCTCCAGGATTTGGCTGAGATAGAGTTCCAACCACGCACTGATTTCTCGAACGCTGGGGTGCCCTTTTGGAATCCTGTGGTCTTGCGACGTGGTCTTGCCTCCCCACCTTGTCCGTCCATGGTGGAGCAGCCGGGTGGCCCTTAGTGATGTCATAAGCGGCTAGAATGAGGGGAGGAGCAGCGCGTGCTGCATCCCTTCATTGGAGCGCTTGAGCTCGGCGTGAGTACGTGGCTTGTTGCACTTGTGCACTGATTGAGTCCCTTTGTCTTCATCCCATCTTGCGCAGCGCCTTGTAGGTAAGCTGAGACGGTGTGGGATAGACGGGTGGGCAGCGAGGGCTTGAGAAGTGCTGGCTGGCGGAGCTCCTAGGATCATATTGCTTAGCCTGGACTGTCAGAAACCGTTTTCCCCCAGGCCATCACTTCCAAAGCCATCCATCAAGGTGGCATTTGTCCCACGGTTCTTCCCTGGTTCTTCCCTTTGCTCAATTGTGCAAGCTCACTGACCTGCTGTTTCTCTGTCCCCTCCCCACCCTCCGCCTGCTCCCTTGGAGCAGCTTTTGCTCGCGGAAGATCAGAGCAAAGTGACAACGAACGGCTGCGGGTTCGAGGATTGTCTCCCTTGTTCTGATCTCTTGCCAGGTACGTGCCATGTTTTGTATTGTCACATGGTTCAGCAGCCCGTGTTTAGACACACCGTGTGTAGTAACACAGCCTCGTCCAGCTGAAATGCAGCTCTGGTCACTTCCTCTCCAGCTCAACCCTCAGCAGGATGCTGCCTGTAGTGCTGGGAGCAGGTAGTGTGAAGGAAGACAATCCCTTAGGCAAAGAGCCCTAGCCCCACTCTGTGCAGAGCTGCAGAACGTGAGCCAGGGGCACAAGCGTGCATGCTTTGGCTGTGTGAGTGTGGCCGACAGCGGTAGGGAGCACAGCAGAGATGCAGGCAGAGGAAATGCGTGGGCAAGGCTGCAGCCGGCGCTGGTGGTGAGGCTGCTGCTGGGAGCCGAGGGCTGGGGAGCAGCTCCAGCCCCAGCAGCGACACCTCTCCCTGGCCTGCTACTGCGCTCTCAGCGTGCTGCGGGCAAATGCATCTGCTGCTTTGTGCCAGAGTCCCCATCTGCTAGCAGAGGGACAGCGACGTGGTCCAATGCTGCGTATTGCAACGGCTGTCCTGTTTGAATAGACTGCACAGTGGTTGTTTCTAGAAGTAGTTCTGAAGAAGTCTCTTGATCCAGTGCTGTGTGAGCACAGGAAATGTGTTTCTTTCTGTTGCAGCTTGTCGCGCCTGCTGTGATGGGCATCGCGAGCAGCGAGATCAGCCGTGGGCCTGACCGGGCGTTGACGGAGGTACAGTGTGAAGCTCTGCTTGGTCTCTGTTCCCTGCCTTGAGCCAGCAGAATGAGCCACCGGTGTGCTCTCCTGCTTTTCAAGAGAGAGAGCATCCTTCTGGCTTTCTCGGTGTCCCTGAAGAGCTGCCTTAAAAGCTTCATTGCCTTGCTAGTGGCATCGAGATGGCACCCTGAAATCCTCCTTGTTTGTCCTCAGCTCCTCACCATGGCCTGTGCTCTCTGTTTCAGCCTGAGAACCAGGGGAAGCCCTTGCTGGTCCGTGAGGAGTTATCTCTTAATATTCCAGCTATTGCTGCTGGCCATGTTATTAAGAGATACATTGCCCAGGCAGCGGATGAGCTCTCCTTGGAGGTAAGCAGATAAAGAAGGCGTTCCTTGTTGTCACGGCCAGAAGAGTATACCATGTGAATGCATCAGGAATATTCTCAGACACCTTCAGAATGCCTTGTGAGGCGAAGCCCAGAAGATGCAGGTCCAGATAGGACTTGCACTGGGTTGGATGCAGGGAGGAGTTCAGCCATGTCTAAAAGATGGTTTCATATGGCATTCTTGCACTGTATTCTGTCTGGTGTGTAAGGCAGTGACTCTTGTACCTCCACGTTCAGCTTTCCCACGGGAAATGCCTGAAGAGCTGCCCCGGTGCAATTGCTCTCAAGCTGTGCGCTCTTTGGCAGTGCAGAAGAAGGGTGCCATTTCAGCTGTGCTTTCCTCCCAGCTGTGCTGACGCTGGGATTGATGTTGCAATGTCTTGCAGGTGGGAGACCTGGTGTGCATTACTGCTATGCCAGCAAAGGAGCAGAGCCCCTGGTGGAGAGGCAAGCGTGGCTTTCAGGTAGGCACGAGCTTCAGTCTTGTGGGCGCAATTGCAGTCAAGTCAGGAACGTCAGCTTCGAGCTGCTCTGCCCGCACAGGGTGGCTTCTGGACATCAACAGTTTCCCTGTGTCACTGTCAGAGGACTTTCCCTTTGGCTCTGGGCTTGGGTGGGAAACTGTCTCCTCATTTGACTTAGAAGCAAGAGCCTCTCGTGCTCAATACGCAGTCAGGAGTTGACCATCTCTGTCCTTAGTACAGGCACGGAGGACAGAGCCTTCTTGTGCGGAACCAAGTATTGCTTTTGTAGGTCTTCTGGCTGCAAATGTTGAATGAGGGTTACTTTTCTGCAGGCCATTCTTTCTTGGTTTAACAGTTGAGGCCTGAGAAACGCTGCATTCAGTATTCCATCCATCTTTTTGTTCCTGTTCCAGGTTGGGTTCTTCCCCGGTGAGTGCGTGGAGCTCATTAGTGGAAAACTTCCTGAGGCCCTCATCAATTCAGCGCCAAAGCCAGGTACGGATGTTACATGTGATGGCACGGGGAAGTCAAATGGAGTCTTTTTCTGGGTGTGTTCTGTGTTGAATACCTCCTTTATCCATCCCACGTTCTCCTCTGTATTGATGATCCTTCCTGCATCCCATGGGGCGTAGGGCTGCTGTTTTGTAGGCAGTGAGAATGAGGGCTTGGGCAAATGCTCGAATCCTTGTAGAATGCAGTGTTGGCAATGTTCTTGCCGGCTTTGACGTGCTCTGTAGCATGTGTTTCCGCTCAGCCTGGTCCCACTGAGCCCAACCTGAAATGAACTGGTTTCTTCCTTTTGTTGTGCAGTGCCAAAGAAGCGTGGCAAGCTCCTCAGCTTCCTTCGTTCCTTCGTGAAGGCCCGCCGGGAGGAACCGAAGCAGCGGGAGATGGAGAAGGAGAAGGAGAAGGAAGGGGTGTTTGGCTGTGACCTGGGAGAGCATCTTCTCCACTCTGGCCGTGATGGTAAGGAACAGCCCGTTCCTGAGAGCTTCCTCCCTCTGTTGGGCATGACAAGATGAAAGAAAGGGAGATCGTGTCTAGCAAGGGACAGCGGTGGAGCGGTGGAGAAACGTGAAATGAAAGTTGATGGCTGCAAGTGAAGCTGAGGCTAATGCTCATAGGAGGCCGGCACACTTGTATTTGCTTAAAGCCAAAGGTGTAAGCCAATCCCACGCTAGCCTGAAAACTAAAGGAAGCCTTTTGGCCCAAGAGAGTGTCCTGCGTCAGTTTCCTAGCTCTTCTGGACATGAGGTCTCACGCCTCCATTGCGGTGGGAGCTGTGATGGGACTTGTGGCAGTGTCTCTGGCTTCCCCAGAATTACTTTCTGCAGGCTGCTTGGCAGGTCCTGGCATTTCTTGAAAGCCAAGAACACGTCCGTGTCCAGTTTCCTCCCCCGGCTCCTGCCTGCCTGCGATGTCTGCGACAGCCTTCTTTCTCCTGTTAGGAGGAGGCAAGCAGTAGCCTGGCTGGGCTTAGTGGATGGGATGTGACAGGGGCAGCGGCTGAAGCAGGACTTGAATCAGGAGCTCAGCTAAGCGCTGGCCCTTGTTCTGTAGTCCCCCAGGTCGTGCAGAGCTGCGCTGAGTTCATCGAGCAGCACGGCGTGGTGCAGGGGATCTACCGCCTGTCCGGCGTGGGCGTCCAAGATCCAGAAGCTGCGGTAAGAGTGCTTCTGGACTGTATGTTGTCTTGCTTTGGCGTTGTTTTCCTCTTTCTCCAAGCCCTCTGTTTTTGTGTCCTTCTCTCCAGCCATGACTTTGAGTCGGAGCAGATTCCGGAGCTCACCGTCCGGGACATTCACAGCGTGAGCTCCCTGTGCAAGATGTACTTCAGGGAGCTCCCGAGCCCTCTGCTGAGCGAGCAGCTGCATGGCAAGTTCTCGGTAAGCACAAGGCAATGGCCTTCATGTCCCTCTTCGTGGCCTGTCCCATACACACACACGCCCTGCGCACCTTTTTTTGGTCTTTTTTCTGTTGAAGTTGGGGTTTTGATGGACATCCAGTGGGTGTCTCTGTACAACAAGCAGCTCCTGCTTCCTGCACACCGCGTGCACCGTAACACCTGGTGTCTGCATCCTGCCCACTGGAAATGTGGGAGATGGGAGCAGCAGTGCCCTCTGCAGCTCTGAGGCCCTTTTTCTGTTAGCCCCATACGCTTGACTCGCATGATGTGTGTCTCAGTCCCTTTCTGCTTTCTTCCAGGACGCTGTTTGTGCCGGTACCGATGAGGAGCGGTTGCTCCGAGTGCAGGAGGTCATCCAGCAGCTGCCTGCACCTCACTACAGGTCAGAAAACTGCTGCCCTCGGTGTGGGGAGCTCAGCCCTGCTGCACTTCAGAGGGCGATGATGCGATGGCAGGCTTTGTGTCACGCTGGCAACGTGATGCCTGTGTGTGTTGAAGTGGTGGATGGCTGCGTGGGGTGAATGGATTGGGTCAGCTCCTGGGCACGGGGGGCACGGCTGGTGCAGCTGATGGCTGCAGCTGTGCTGTGCTGGGGCTTGGTGCTGCAGTGTGGCACTTGGGAAAGCTTGATCTACTTGCTAGTAGCAAGAACAGTGAGGTTTGTTTGGTGAATGTGAGCACGGCGTGCTCAGTGGTGCTGAAGGTTTGGCTCTTGCTTTCCAGGACGCTGGAGTACCTGATGAGACACTTGGCTTGTCTCGCTGGGAGCTGCTCCGTCACAAACATGCCCGCTAAGAACTTAGCGATTTTGTGGGCTCCCAACCTCTTCAGGTAAACTTCTTTTTCCGTCTCAGCACAAGGCTTAGTTATGTTCTCCCACGGGCACAGTTTGGAGAGGAGGACAATTTGTGCTCTCTGGTTTTGTCAGATGGGGCTGGTGTGTCCTTGATCACCCGGGAGAATGTCTTCAGTGGCATCAGTGCTTGCCCACTGCGGAAGTCTCCAGAGCCCAACTGGACAGCCCTTTGGCTGCCCAAATGCAGACGTGGGGAAACGATCTTGGGTCAATGACTTCTCCAATCTGCCTTTTCTACAGATCCCAGCAGAACGAGGCTGCCTGCGCCAGCGGAAGAGCTGCCTGCGTGGAACTGCAGAGGCAGTCGGATGTGGTGGAATTCCTGATTAACCACACCGATGTCCTCTTCTGCTCCAGCTCCACGTCAGGCATCGGAGATGGAGCAGGTGAGCGTCTTCCTGCATGAGCTTTGTCTTGATGAGACACCTTGATCAAATGCAGGCCTTCTCCAGGATTGTTGAGATACGCTTTTGCTATCGAGGGGCTATCGATGTGCGGCAGCCTCCCCCAGAACTGTGATGGCTGTGCCGCTGCTTTCTGATCCGCCCTCTTAGCTGTGGTCTTCCCTTCCAGGGCGGCAGTTCTCCATCAGGGCCCAAGGTCTGTGCAGGGTGTCTTCTCCTGCCAGCAAGCTGCTCACCCTGGAGGAGGCACAGGCACAGAGGGGAGGCCACAGCAGCTCTGCCGCACTGTGACAGAGAGCAGGGACATGCAAGTGGAAGAAGGCCCGCAGCTGCGCGGGGGGAAATTCCACGCAATCATTGACTTTCCATCTGAAAGGTAAAGAGGACTTTCTTTTCCAGCAGCTTCCTATCAGACTTGGGTTGGGTGGGCTTTTGTGGGTTTTTCTCCCACTATTGCAAGCGGAGTGCAATGGTGCGTGTGGTGGTGTACTGAATGTCCCCATCCCTTTGGACTCTGAGGTTCAACTAACAGGCATGCCTGCATCTGGGTTGACATGGCTGAGGGGAATGTAGCCAGCAGACTCCAGGGCTGAGCTCTAGGAATGGAACCATCGTGAACCGGGGAATCAGAGCGAGCTTCTAAGTTGTGTTTTACAGCAGGAAGCAGGCAGTGCTAGGAACAAGCAAGTGTTGGCAAGAGCTCAGGGCAGCTCTTCCCTCACCCTGCACCATGCACGACTCACACTGCTCCCTCTTTTCTCCCTCCAGACCAAGTCCACCCAGCAGGGTGAAGGAATCCCCAGCGTGCAGTTGGTGTTCCTGTTTCAAGCCCCAGAAAACCATCCTCTGTGGCCAAACGCCACTGCAGCGCGATGCCAGGGGAGCCCTCGGAAAACGAGGTGGTGGTCCTGGCAGGTAAGGGTGCACATCCAGCTGTCAAAAAACCCTGCTTGTCAGCACCATGGATTCATGCTTGCAGTGGGCTTGTTCCTCCTGCTAGCGTTCAAGCCCGTGCCTACATCTTCGTTCAGCCCTGTCTTTCTTTCCCAAATCTGGTGTCTCTGGTGAAGTCAAGATGTGGACCCTTGCCGGAGCACACCCCTCTCGTGCCTTTCCCCGAGTTGTTTGGAAAAGAGACAGGAGATGGGCACCACTGCAGTATGTCTCAGAATGATTCCTTCTGACACTTAGGATGGAAGGAAGAGTACCCTTGCGCTCTCCGTCTTGCCTCTGTATCAGCAGGCACACGTTTAAAAACTGTGTAACACTGCAACGGGTGAAGGCTTTCTGCGAGGGGCTTTGGAGTCCACACAACAGAGAAAGACACACAAGAAAAGCGCAACAGTTCCTTTTGAGACAGTGCTCCTCCTGTTGCTATTGTCCTATTGGCTTTGTCCTGCTGCCGAACTGCAGAAGCAAATCTCAAGAACCACTCTCATCATTCTGCTTGTGCAAGTTTGCCACTAACTGTTTTTGCCTGTGTATCTACTCTTCCTAGGTGAATCGAGCCCTCGTCCACGCAGAAGAGCCAGAGCGTATAGCGATGGTTCACTGTGTGCTTCCATGTATGCAGAGCTGCTAGGAAGCATGAATCGCTGCAGCTCTGATGACAGCCTTCCGTATACACCATCAGTGAGGGAATGAAGGTGTTGATCCAAGGTGGAAGCCCTCATCTCTCCTGGCTGTGCAGAAGACGCTGACCTGAGCCTGCCAGAAACAACGCTTACCGAGCTGGACTGTGACGGGGCACCATTGCAGTGCAGCCCAGCCCAAGCACAGCCCGAGTGCCCCGACAGCAGCAGCTCCATGCAGGAGCAGGTCAGCGTCAGCCAGGAGGAGCCGAGCCTGGTGGAGGGGGACGTAGAATCAGAGCTCCAGTCCCAGGCACCGGGCAGCAGCACGAGTTCTGAGCCCCTCTCTCCTGAACATGAAAGGATGAGTCCCATGTGTACACCGGACCTCTCACCAAAAGGCCCTCCATGGCTCTTAGGGAATAAAAGCACGCTGGTGCTGGATCAACGCCTTGACTGCCTTCTGAGTCTTCATTCCCAGGGATTGGGATGGATGCAAGCAACAGCAAGGCAGCTCATGTTGCAAGGCTATGGCTGTGGGCCTGTGCGTGCAGCAGAGCTGCGGGTTTGTTCCCATTTTGTCTGGCTGGGGATGCCTGCAGCGAGAGCTGTGCTCCCGTAGT
>NC_052572.1:79029586-79099616 GCF_016699485.2 Gallus gallus
CACTCTACTGCTGCAAGAAGCAACGATTACAATCACAGAATCACAGAACTGTAGGGGCCGGAAGGGATCCCTAGAGATCATCGAGTCCAACTCCCCCCTCTGCTCAACAGGTTCCGTACAGCAGGCTGCACAGGTGGGCATCCAGCTGGGTCTGGAGTATCTCCAGGGAAGGAGAATCCACAGCCTCCCTGGGCAGCCTGTACCAGTGCTCCGTCACCTCGCTGTGAACAAGTTCCTTCTCACGTCGGTGCAGAACTTCCTGTACTCCAGTTTAGGGCCATTTCCCCCCTCTCCTGGCCCCACAGACCACTGAAAAAAAAGGTTGCCCATGTCCTTTTGACTCCCACGCCCTCCTTAGCCCTGGTTCTGGGGGGCTGCCAGGAGTCCGGGGGGCACAGGGAGCAGGGCTGGAGGGGTTGGGGGCGGGAGGGGGGGCACGGCCCGCATGCTGCCAGCAGCACTGTGGCGCTGGGGGACCCGAGGCCTCGATTCGTCCCAAACCCACGGCCCATCCCACACCCCTCATCCCAGTCCCACAGCCCACAGCCCAACCCCACGGGGGTTCCACGGGGGAAGGAACAGAGCTACCACTGAGCAACAGGACGTGGGACAAACAGCAGAAAACAACCAACCTGCAGAACTAACTCATTGCCGGTTGGTCCAGATGTCTGCATGCTCCCTCCCACGGCCCAGGCCAAGCTTGCTGAGATGCTCCTCCTTTGTGCAGGACGACAACGGTGCCCATGGCATGTGGTGGCTATGCACAGCATGCCTTTTACTTGCTTTTCCTCTCTCCGTCTTCCATCACCAAACAGCACCTCCAATCTCTCCCGGCTAAAAAATCACTTAGGGTAAAAAAAGAACTGGCAACCTTACTTTTAAAATTACTACTTGATGCTTTAAAGCAGAAGCTCACCTAGCAAGGACACCTACCTTACACAAGCTCAACCTACACGGAAGAGTTATTCCTCTGCGTCTGCACACACGGCACGCATTTTCAGCTGCAATAGTCAGCCCAGTTCTCAGCACAGCTTTACCATCCACAGAAAGCCAGTTCAGGGCCGCCATCTTTTTCTCTCTTCTGAAACACTCTACTGCTGCAAGAAGCAACGGTTACAATCACACAATCACCGAACTGTAGGGGCTGGAAGGGACCTCTAGAGATCACTGAGTCCAACCACTCCCCCCGCAAAACAGGCTCCACACAGCAGGCTGTACTGTAGGCATCCAGCTGGGTTAGGAGTATCTCCAGAGAAAAACAATCCACAACCTCCCTGGGCAGCCTGACTATATACCCCCCTGCCCATAACCTCCCCACAGCCACCTATGGCCCCAAATCCTCCGATGGCTCACCACAGCCTCAGATCCCCCCTAGAGTACCCCTCAGCTCCTTATAGACCCATATGCCTTAACAGTCCCTGCACAGCCCCCGTCAGCCCCATATCCCCCTATAGAATCATAGAATCGCTAAGGTTGGAAAAGACCCACAGGATCATCCAGTCCAACCATCCGCCCTTCATCAATGGTTCTCGCTAAACCATGTCCCTCAACACAACATCCAAACGCTCTTTAAACACTACCAGGCTCGGTGACTCCACTACCTCTCTAGGCAGCCCATTCCAGTGCCTGACCACCCTTTCAGACAAGTAGTATTTCCTAACGTCCAGCCTGAACCTTCCCTGACGCAGCTTGAAGCCATTCCCTCTCGTTCTATCACTAGTCACCCGGGAGAAGAGGCTGACCGCCAGCTCACCACAACCTCCCTTCAGGTAGTTATAGAGAGCAATAAGGTCTCCCCTGAGCCTTCTCTTCTCTAGACTGAACAACCCCAGCTCCTTCAGCCGCTCCTCATAAGGCCTGTGCTCCAGAGCCCTCACCAGCTTTGTTGCCCTCCTCTGGACACACTCCAGGGCCTCGATGTCTTTCTTACATTGAGGGGCCCAAAACTGGACACAGTACTCGAGGTGAGGCCTCACCAGTGCTGAGTACAGGGGAATAATTACTTCCCTGTTCCTGCTGGCCACACTATTTCTGATACAAGCCAGGATGCCATTGGCCTTTTTGGCCACCTGGGCACACTGCTGGCTCATGTTCAGTCTAGCATCAATCAACACCCCCAGGTCCATTTCCTCTACACAGTCTTCCAGCCACTCTGCCCCAAGCCTGTAGCGTTGCCTGGGGTTATTGTGGCCAAAGTGCAGGACCCGGCATTTGGTCTTGTTGAATCCCATCCCATTGGCTTCAGCCCAGCTATCCAACCTATCCAGATCCCTCAGTAAGGCCTCACTACCCTCAGGCAGATCGACACTTCCAGCTAGCTTGGTGTCATCTGCAAACTTACTGAGGGTGCACTCAATGCCCTCATCCAGGTCATCAATAAAGATATTAAAGAAGACAGGCCCCAGCACCGACCCCTGGGGAACACCACTCGTGACCTGTCGCCAGCTGGATTTAACTCCATTCACTACCACTCTCTGGGCTCGGCCCTCCAGCCAGTTCCTTACCCAGCAAAGAATGTATCTGTCCAAGCCACGATCTGCCAGCTTCTGCAGGAGAATACTGTGCGAGACAGTGTCAAAGGCTTTGCTGAAGTCTAGGTAGACCACATCAACAGCCTTTCCCTCATCCACCAGACGGGTCACTGGATCATAGAAGGAGATAAGGTTGGTCAAGCAGGACCTGCCCTTCGTTAACCCATGCTGGCTAGGCCTGATCCCCCGGTTGACCTGCATGTGCCGCGTGATCTCCCTCAAGACAATCTGCTCCATAATCTTCCCCGGCACCGAGGTCAGGCTAACAGGCCTGTAGTTCCCCGGATCCTCCCTGCAGCCCTTCTTGTAGATGGGAGTCACATTGGCAAGCCTCCAGTCTTCTGGGATCTCACCCGTCAACAAGGAGCACTGATAGATGATGGAAAGCGGCTCGGCTATCACCTCCGCCCGTTCCCTCAGCACTCTCGGGTGAATCTCATCCGGTCCCATGGACTTGTGGCAGTCCAGTTGGAGTAGCAGGTCTCTAACTGTTACCTCCTGAATCGTGGGGGGTTTAGTCTGCTCCCCAGCCAAGGCTGCCAGGTCAGGGAGTAGAGAAACCTGAGGATAACCGGTCTGTCTTTTAAAGACAGAGGTAAAGAAGGCATTCAGAACATCTGCCTTTTCCTCATCCTCAGTGGTTACATTGCCAGCCTCATCCAGTAGAGAATGGAGATTCTCCCTGGTCCTCCTCTTGCTGTTGATATACTTGTAAAAGAGTTTCTTGTTCCCTTTTACCCCAGCAGCCAGCTTGAGTTCAAGCTGGGCTTTAGCCTTTCTGATTTTCTCCCTGCACATCTTAACAACTTCTTTGTATTCTTTCTGGGTTGCCCGTCCCTTCTTCCAGAGGAGGTAGATTCTCTTTTTCTCCTGGAGCCTCAAGAAGAGTTCCCTATTCATCCACGCCGGTCTTCTTCCGCACCGGCTCATTTTGCGGCTTAGGGGGACAGCCTGCTCCTGCGCCTTTAAGACTTCCTTCTTAAAGAGCAACCAGCCATCTTGTACCCCTTTGCTTTCTAATACCGAACCCCAGGGGACTCTCCCTACTAGTCTCCTGAACAATTCAAAGTCTGCCCTCCGGAAGTCCAAGGTAGCAGTTTTGCTGTCCCCCCTCCTGCCTCCACCAAGAATCGAGAACTCTACCACGTCGTGGTCACTCTGCCCAAGACAGCCCCCAACCTCTACATCTCCCACCAGACCTTCTCTGTTTGTGAACAGCAGGTCTAACAGGGCAGCTCCTCTCGTAGGTTCTCTTACCAGCTGCATCAAGAAGCCTCCCCGCAGCTCCCAGCAGCCACAGCCCACCTTAGCCCCGGTTCTGAGGAGCTGCAGGGGATCTGCGGGCACCGAGAGCAGCGCTGGAGGGGTTGGGGGTGGGAGGGGGCATGGTTCAGATGCTGGCAGCAGCACTGTGGTGCTGGGGGACCCGAGGCCTCCATCCGTCCCAATCCCACCACCCATCCCCAAGGCCTCATCCCAATCCCACAGCCCAACCCCACGGGGGGTCCACGGGGGAGGGGAGGGCAGTGTGCTTGGGGGGCCGCGCAGGGCTCCTCTCCCTCTCCCGCTCCCGTTTTCCCGCACACCTCCGGCGGAGCTGTCCTCAGCACTCGCTCCCGTTGTGCCGCGGCTTCCGGCTCGCTGCTGCCCGGACAGCGCCGGCTGACGCCTCGCTCTCCTGCGGGGCGACCCGAGCTGCCGGAGCGGCGCTTCGCTGACGAAAGCCGCGCCTGACACTGCCGGCTACCAACGGCCGCTCCCGCGCACGGCGGCTCAGCCAATGGGAGCCGGCGAAGCTGCCGCTGACCAATGAGAGCCCGGGGGAGGGACAGAGCTGTTGCTGACCAATGAGACGCCGGGGGAGGGACAGAGCTGCCTCTGACCAATGAGACGCAGGGGGACGGACAGAGATGCCTCTGACCAATGAGAGCCCGGGGGAGGGACAGGGCAGATGCTGCTCACGGGGAGCTCCTCCTGCCGCTGCTGCATGCTGATGCTGACAGGGCTGCAGATGCTCTGCAGGGCCAGCTCGTAGCTGGCAGCCGGGAATGGACACGGCGGGAGAGACGAGAGAGTTGGCGGGGAGCAGCCAGGGCATCCCTCACTCAAAAGCATCACAAAGCCACAGCCAGCAAGCTGGGCATGATCATGAGCAGCATCCCGGATGCTGGAGATTCTTTGCTACCATACACTACGGGAGCACAGCTCTCGCTGCAGGCATCCCACAGCCAGACAAAATGGGAACAAACCCGCAGCTCTGCTGCACGCACAGCCCACAGCCATGGCCTTGCAACATGAGCTGCCTTGCTGTTGCTTGCATCCATCCCAATCCCTGGGAATGAAGACTCAGAAGGCAGTCAAGGCGTTGATCCAGCACCAGCGTGCTTTTATTCCTTAACAGCCAGGAGGGCCTTTTGGTGAGAGGTCCAGTGTACACATGGGACTCATTCTCTCTAGTGAAGGAGAGAGGGGCTCAGTGCTCGTGCTGCTGCCCGGTGCCTGGGACTGGAGCTCTGATTCTACGTCCCCCTCCACCAGGCTCGGCTCCTCCTGGCTGACGCTGACCTGCTCCTGCATGGAGCTGCTGCTGTCGGGGCACTCGGGCTGTGCTTGGGCTGGGCTGCACTGCAGTGGTGCCCCGTCACAGTCCAGGTCGGTGAGTGTTGTTTCTGGCAGGCTCAGGTCAGCGTCTTCTGCACAGCCGGGAGAGATGAGGGCTTCCACCTGGATCAAGACCTTCATTCCCTCACTGGTGTTATATGGCAGGCTCTCATCCGAGCCGCAGCGATTCGTACTTCCTAGCAGGTCTCCATTGATGGAGGCACACAGATCGTCATCGCTATATGCTCTGGCTCTTCTGCGTGGACGAGGGCTCGGTTCACCTAGGAAGGAGTAGATACACAGGCAAACAGTTAGTGGCAAACTTGCACAAGCTGAATGATGAGAGTGGTTCTTGAGATTTGCTTCTGCAGTGGCAGCAGGACAAAGCCAATAGGACAATAGCAACAGTAGGAGCACTGTCTTGAAAGGAACTGTTGCGCTTTTGTTTTTTGTCTTTCTTTTAAATGTGTGCCTGCTGATACAGAGGCAACACGGAGCCACAAAGGTACTCTTCCTTTCATCCTAAGTGTCAGAAGGAATCATTCTGAGACATACTGCAGTGGTGCCCATCTCCCGTCTCTTTCCAAAACTACTCGGGGAAAGGCATGACAGGGGTGTGCTCCAGCAGGTCCACATCTTGACTTCACCAGAGACACCAGATTTGGGAAAGAAAGACAGGGCTGAACCAAAGATGGTAGGCACGGGCTTGAACGCTAGCAGGAGGAACAAGTCCACTGCAAACATGAATTCCATGGCGCTGACAAGCAGGGTTTTGACAGCTGGATGTGCACTCTTACCTGCCAGGACCACAACCTCTGTTTCTGAGGGCTCCCTGGCATCGCGCTGCAGTTGGCGTTTGGCCACAGAGGATGGTTTTCTGGGCTTGAAACAGGAACACCAACTGCATGCTGGGGATTCCTTCACCCTGCTGGGTGGACTTGGTCTGGAGGGAGAAAAGAGGGAGCGGTGTGAGTCGTGCATGGTGCAGGGTGAGGGAAGAGCTGCCCTGAGCTCTTGCCAACACTTGCTTGCTACTAGCACTGCCTGGTTCCTGCTGAAACACAACTTTGAAGCTCACTCTGATTCACACAGTTGAGGTTCCATTCCTAGAGCTCAGTCCTGGAGTCTTGCTGGCTACATTCCCCTCAGCCATGCCAACCCAGATGCAGAGCATGCGAGCAGAGGCTGCACAGCTGTCCAGGACAGCATCGAAGGGAGTGCTTCGATTGAGCTGGAGGTGTAACTGCTTGCTGAGGAACCGTGCAGCCAGAGAGGGAGTTCAAAAGCATCTCTGACACGTACATTAGCAATAGGCCCCCTCTGGTGGCTAAACCGAGCCCGTCGGGCAACTGCGTGTTAGTTGAACCTCAGGGTCTAAAGGGAGGGGACATTCAGTACACCACCACACGCCTCATTAGCGTCACGTAGCTTCTGCAAGTTTTGGCACTAGCAATAGTGGAGAAAAACCCACAAAAGCCCACCCAACCAAGTCTGATAGGAAGCTGCTGGAAAAGAAAGTCCTCTTTACCTTTCAGACGGAAAGTCAATGATTGTGTGGAATTTCCCCCGCGCAGCTGCGGGGCCTTCTTCCACTTCCACGTCCATGATGTGTGTCAGTGCGGGAGAGGTGCTGTGGCCTCCCCTCTGTGCCTGTGCCTCCTCCAAAGTAAGCAGCTTGGTGGCAGGAGAAGACACCCGCACAGACTCAGGCCCTGATGGAGAACTGCACCCTGGAAGGGAAGACCACAGCTAAGAGGGAGGATCAGAAAGCAGCGGCACAGCCATCACAGTTCTGGGGGAGGTGCCGCACATCTCTCAGCCTTGCTTATCCCAACCACTGGAAAAAGAGGAGGTCAAAACCCTTTCATCAAGCTTCACCTGCACGCAAAACATCACCATGACAGGGATGGTTTTCTCATGCTCAACTTTGGGCTTGGACATTCTCTGCATTTAGCAACAGGTTGCCATATTCTCATCTAAGCCCACAAGCCTGCTGGCCCCTCGATAGCAAAAGCGTAGCTCAACAATCCTGGAGAAGGCCTGCATTTGATCAAGGTGTCTCATCAAGACAAAGCTCATGCAGGAAGACACTCACCTGCTCCATCTCCGACGCCTGATGTGCAGCTGGAGCAGAAGAGGACGTCGGTGTGGTTGATCAGGAATTCCACCACATCCGACTGCCACTGAAGTTCCACACAGGCAGCTCTTCCGCTGGCGCAGGCAGCCTCGTTCTGCTGGGATCTGTAGAAAAGGCAGATTGGAGAAGTCATTGACCTGAGATCATTTCCCCACGTTTGGGCATTTGGGCAGCCAAAGGCTGTCCAATTGGGCTCTGGAGACTTCTGCAGTGGGCAAGCACTGATGCCACTGAAGACATTCTCCCGAGTGATCAAGGACACACCAGCCCCATCTGATAAAAACAAGAGAGCACAAATTGTCCTCCTCTCCAAAGTGTGCCCGTGGGGAGAACAGATCTAAGCCTTGTGGTGAGGCGGAAAAAGAAGTTTACCTGAAGAGGTTGGGAGCCCACACAATCGCTAAGTTCTTAGCGGGCATGTTTGTGACGGAGCAGCTCCCAGCGAGACAAGCCAAGTGTCTCATCAGATACTCCAGCGTTCTGGAAAGCAAGAGCCAAACCTTCAGCACCACTGAGCACGCCGTGCTCACATTCACCAAACAAACCTCATTCTTCTTGCTACTAGCAAGTAGATCAAGCTTTCCCAAGTGCCACGCTGCAGCACCAAGCCCCAGCCAGCTCAGCCGCAACCATCAGCTGCACCAGCTGTGCCCCCGTGCTCAGGAGCTGACCCAATCCATTCACCCCACGCAGCCATCCAGCACTTCAACACACACAGGCATCATGTTGCCAGCGTGAGACAAAGCCTAGCCAGCAATTGCATCATCGCCCTCTGATCTCAGCCCTGCTGCATTTCACCAGACTCAGGGCAGCAGTTTTCTGACCTGTAGTGAGGCGCGGGCAGCTGCTGGATGACCTCCTGCATGCTGAGCAACTGCTCCTCATCTGTACCGGCACAAACAGCGTCCTGGAAGAAAGCAGGAAGGGAATGAGACACACATCAGTAGAGATACCTGCCGCAGAGTCGGCAACTACGCGGACGGAGCGCTGTTGCTCAGCACCGAGGCGGATTTTATGCCTTCCAACAGGCAGAAAAGCTGGGGAACACAGCGGCACGCAGCTGGTGCCATCAAGGCCAAGCAGTCCAAGCACTGGGCCGCTTGACAGCCTGATCGACTGTGCAGCTCAGCTCCTAGCAATGGGCATTCATCTTCCAGTAACCTGTGCTATTAATCCCATTCCCGTTCCAGAAACAGTTGGGGAATAGCAAAAGAACAGGAATTCTCGCAAGCATTGTGAATATGGAAATGACCACCTCCAGGGAGCACCAATAGTGGCATCAGTAAGCTGCAGGATGTGGGAGAGACATGCGAGGCTGCCACATGGGGCTTACAGAAAATCAGAAAAAAAAGACCAAAAGTTGCGCAGGCGTGTGTGTATGGGACAGGCCACGCCAAGAGGCCCAGGGAAGAGGGACATGAAGGCCATTGCCTTGTGCTTACCGAGAACTTGCCATGCAGCTGCTCGGGCAGCAGAGGGCTCGGGAGCTCCCTGAAGTACATCTTGCACAGGGAGCTCACGCTGTGAATGTCCCGGACGGTGAGCTCCGGAATCTGCTCCGACTCAAATTCATGGCTGGAGAGAAGGACACAAAAACAGAGGGCTTGGAGAAAGAGGAAAACAACTCCAAAGCAAGACAACATACAGTCCAGAAGCACTCTTACCGCAGCTTCTGGATCTTGGACGCCACGCCGGACAGGCGGTAGATCCCCTGCACCACGCCATGCTGCTCAATGAACTCAGCGCAGCTCTGCAGGACCTGGGGGACTACAGAACAAGGGCCAGCGCTTAGCTGAGCTCCTGATTCAAGTCCTGCTTCAGCCGCTGCCCCTGTCACATCCCATCCACTAAGCCCAGCCAGGCTACTGCTTGCCTCCTCCTCACAGGAGAAAGAAGGCTGTCGCACACGTCGCAGACAGGCAGGAGAAAGGGACAAATCTGGACATGGACGTGTTCTTGGCTTTCAAGAAATGCCACGACCTGCCAAGCAGCCTGCAGAAAGTAATTCTGGGGAAGCCAGAGACACTGCCACAAGTCCCATCACAGCTCCCACCGCAATGGAGGCGTGAGACCTCATGTCCAGAAGCGCTAGGAAACTGACGCACTACACTCTCTTGGGCCAAAAGGCTTCCTTGGTTTTCAGGCTAGCGTGGCATTGGCTTACACCTTTGGCTTTAAGCAAATACAAGTGTGCCGGCCTCCTATGAGCATTAGCCTCAGCTTATGCGCAGCCATCAACTCCCATTTCACGTTTCTCCACCGCTATCAACCTGCCCCTTGCTGGACACGATCTCCCTTTCTTTCATCTTTACATGCCCAACAGAGGGAGGAAGCTCTCAGGAATGGGCTGTTCCTTACCATCACGGCCAGAGTGGAGAAGATGCTCTCCCAGGTCACAGCCAAACACCCCTTCCTTCTCCTTCTCCAGCTCCATCTCCCGCTGCTTCGGTTCCTTTGGGCGGGCCTTCACGAAGGAACGAAGGAAGCTGAGGAGCTTGCCACGCTTCTTTGGCACTGCACAACAAAAGGAAGAAAGCAGTTCATTTCAGGTTGGGCTCAGTGCGACCAGGCTGAGCGGAAACACATTCTACAGAGCGCGTAAAAGCGGCAAGAACATTGCCAACACTGCATTCTACAAGGATTCGAGCATTTGCCCAAGCCCTCATTCTCACTGCCTACAAAACAGCAGCCCTACGCCCCGTGGCATGCAGGAAGAATCATCAACAAAGAGGAGAACGTGGGATGGATAAAGGAGGTATTCAACACAGAACACACCCAGAAGAAGACTCCATTTGACTTCCCCGCGCCATCACATGTAACATCTGTACCTGGCTTTGGTGCTGAGTTGAGGAGGGCCTCAGGAAGTTTTCCATTAATGAGCTCCACGCACTCACCAGGGAAAAACCCAACCTGGAACAAGAACAAAAAGAGGGATGGAATACTGAATGCAGCATTTATCAGGCCTCAAATGTTAAACCAAGACAGATTGGCCTGCAGAAAAGTAACCCTCATTCAACATTTGCAGCCAGAAGACCTACAAAAGCAATACTTGGTTCCAGAGAAGATGGCTCTGTCCTCCGTGCTTGTACAATGGACAGAGGTGGTCAACTTCTGACTGCGTATGGAGCACGAGAGGCTCTTGCTTCTAAGTCAAATGAGGACGAGCAGCTCGAAGCTGACGTTCCTCACTTGACTGCAGTTGCGCCTACGAGTCTGAAGCTTGTGCCTACCTGAAAGCCACGCTTGCCTCTCCACCAGGGGCTCTGCTCTTTTGCTGGCATAGCAGTAATGCACACCAGGTCTCCCACCTGCAAGAGATGGCAACATCAATCCCAGCTTCAGCACAGCTGGGAGGAAAGCACAGCTGAGATGACGCCATTCTTCTGCACTGCCAAAGAGCGCACAGCTTGAGAGCAATTGCACCGGGGCAGCTCTTCAGGCATTTCCCGTCGGAAAGCTGAACATGGAGGTACAAGAGCCACTGACTTACACACCAGACAGAATACAGTGCAAGCATGCCAAATCAAAACGTCTTTTAGACATGGCTGAACTCCTCCCTGCATCCAACCCAGTGCAAGTCCTATCTGGACCTGCATCTTCTGGGCTTCACCTCACAAGGCATTCTGAAGGTGTCTGAGAATATTCCTGGTGCATTCACATGTTATACTCTTCTGGCCATGACAACAAGGAACGCCTTCTTTATCTGCTTACCTCCAAGGAGAGCTCATCCGCTGCCTGAGCAACGTATCTCTTAATAACATGGCCAGCAGCAATAGCTGGAATATTAAGAGATGACTCCTCACGGACCAGCAGAGGCTTCCCCTGGTTCTCAGGCTGAAACAGAAAGCACAGGCCATGGTGAGGAGCTGAGGACAAACAAGGAAGATTTCAGGGTGCCATCTCGATGCCACTAGCAAGGAAATGAAGCTTTTAAGGCAGCTCTTCAGTGACACCGAGAGAGCCGGAAGGATGCTCTCTCTCTTGAAAAGCAGGAGAGCACAACTGTGGCTCATTCTGCTGGCTCAAGTCAGGGAACAGAGACCAAGCAGAGCTTCGCACTGTACCTCCGTCAACGCCCGGTCAGGCCCACGGCTGATCTCGCTGCTCGCGATGCCCATCACAGCAGGCGCGACAAGCTGCAACAGAAAAGAATCACATTTCCTGTGCTCACACAGCACTGGATCAAGAGACTTCTTCAGAACTACTTCTAAAAACAACCACTGTGCAGTCTATTCAAACGGGACAGCCGTTGCAATACGCAGCACTGGACCACGTCGCTGTCCCTCTGCTAGCAGATGGGGACTCTGGCACAAAGCAGCAGATGCATTTGCCCGCAGCACGCTGAGAGCGCAGTAGCAGGCCAGGGAGAGGTGTCACTGCTGGGGCTGGAGCTGCTCCCCAGCCCTCGGCTCCCAGCAGCAGCCCTCACCACCAGCGCCGGCTGCAGCCTTGCCCACGCATTTCCTCTGCCTGCATCTCTGCTGTGCTCCCTACCGCTGTCGGCCACACTCACACAGCCAAAGCATGCACGCCTGTGCCCCTGGCTCACGTTGTGCAGCTCTGCACAGAGTGGGACTAGGGCTCTTTGCCTAAGAGATTACTTCCTTCACACTAGCTACTCCCAGCACTACAGGCAGCATCCTTGCGAGGGCTGACTTGGAGGGGAAGTGGAGAATACCCACACGTTTTTTCCAGTGCCACACCCCAGCTGCACGAGGCTGTGTTACTACACACAGTGCGACTAAACGCGGGCTGCTGAACCATGTGGGGGGACAAAACGCATCACGTACCTGGCAAGAGATCAGGACAAGGTAGAAGAAGATCCTCGAACCCGCAGCTGTTCCTTGTCACTTTGCTCTGATCTTCCACGAGCAAAAGCTGCACCAAGGGAGCAGGCGGAGGGTGGGGAGGGGACAGAGAAACAGCAGGTCAGTGAGCCTCCACAATTTAGCAAAGAAGGCGAGGGAAAAACCGTGGGACAAATGCCACCTTGATGGATGGCTTTGGAAGTGATGGCCTGGGGGAAAACGGTTTCTGACAGTCCAGGCTAAGCAATATGATTCTAGGAGCTCCACCAGCCAGCACTTCTCAAGCCCTCGCTGCCGACCCGTCTATCC
Organism: Gallus gallus; assembly: GCF_016699485.2. NCBI lineage: Eukaryota > Metazoa > Chordata > Aves > Galliformes > Phasianidae > Gallus > Gallus gallus. The sequence goes on from NC_052572.1 coordinate 79,041,973, forward strand.
CGCACCGTCTCAGCTTACCTACAAGGCGCTGCGCAAGACGGGATGAAGACGAACGGACTCAATCAGTGCACAAGTGCAACAAGCCACGTACTCACGCCGAGCTCAAGCGCTCCAATGAAGGGAAGCAGCACGCGCTGCTCCTCCCCTCATTCTACCCGCTTATGACATCACTAAGGGCCACCCGGCTGCTCCACCATGGACGGACAAGGTTGGGAGGCAAGACCACGTCACAAGACCACAGGATTCCAAAAGGGCACCCCAGCGTTCGAGAAATCAGTGCGTGGTTGGAATTCTATCTCAGCCAAATCCTGGAGAAGCTGGCATGGGGTTGTCGGGACCAAAGTGCAGGACCCGGTGCTTGGTCCTCTTGAGCCTCTTGCTGGGCCTATGGCAAATCCACACTAGGGTCCTTCTTTGCACCCAAGGGCGGCTTAGAGCAGCCATCTCTTTCACCTGGATGGAAATAAAGGAAGAGAAACACAGCACTACTACCAGACTGCTTTGCCAATTTCTTTCCCGAGCGCATTTTTGCCTTTTGGCTTCCATGACGACCTTATTTCCTCCTCCTTTTCTTTGGGGGGAAGCTGCCCCCAGTGCCTGAGCTTCACAAGACAGCATGAAACATGACACTAAGACAAACGCTTGCTGTGGGTGCAGGGTGGCTGTGCTTTGCCAGGCATATACAGGAGGGTAGGGCTAGGAAGCACCACGTGGCGGCCCCAGGCCAAGTCTGCATTCAGTCACTGTGGCCACAGCTGCTGCCTCACCGCCAGAACGTATCCGAGGGTACAGATGGACGCAGGCACTCCTGCTCCTTCTGCAAAGCCCTCCTCTGCACAGCCTGTTAGCTGCTGCTCACTGCTACGCCAACCAGGCTCCCCTTCACAGCAGCCTTGGGATAAACCAAGGAAACCAACAGAAACTACTGCTGCTGAATCCACCAGCTCTTTCTTCTACCAACCATGGGGCAAATGCCGTGGGACAGAACACAAGGGGGGAAAGCACTTCTGTTCACACACCTACAAAGCAGGCAAAGCAGCACCACGCCCAAGCTGAGCACCAAAACCTCCCCAGCACCCCTGGCCAATGCTGCCAGGGAAATGCGCCGTCTGCAGCTCCACGGGAGCCCGATGTGGCTCGCTGTGTGGACACTGGGGGGCTGTCTTAGTGGGATGCATTTTTCTTCAGGGGGTCTGCTATGATGCTATGATTGACTTTGACAAGGAAAACCACGCTGGTAACACTCTGATGTTTACTCCTTCTGATAAGCAGTGTTGTAGAGAGAGAGCACCAAGGCTGTTCTCAGGAAAGGGCACAAGAAGCTGGGAGGAAACAGAATTAGGACAGCTGACGTCAACTGGCCAAAAGGATACTGCATACCAGATGACATCAAGTGGAAAGAGGTTGCAACACGATGAGAGTTCATCTTGCTTTCTTCTTCTGATTGGCCATTGCTTGGGAGGTGCTGAGCCACTGCTTCTACATCACTCGATAGATACATTCATATAGATTCATATAGAGGTAGACAGATATAGACAGACAGACAGACAGACAGACAGATAGATAGATCGATATTCATTACTTCTGTCCTTTTCTCTACCTTCGAAAAGAGATTTCTCTCAACACATGAGTTCTACCTTCCCTTTGCTCCCCCACAGTTCTCTCCCCCATCTCACTGGAAAGTGGGATGGGAGGGAAACATGAAGTGCGCTGGGGTCAGGGGGAAATTAAAATGATCTAAAGGTACACAAGCCCACTCTTTCATTTTCCAGAAGACAACCTATGCTGTCAATGAAACATGGCCCTCGCTAGGAACATTTGCAAGGATGCTTTCAGTGACTGAGGGCATCGCACGCCATGAACATCACCCTGCTGACACAAGGGCACTGCAAACACAGCAGCAACTCCTGGCACCGATACCTCCGGGTACAACAAGCACGGGGCATTGGGTTGCTTTGGATGCAGTTTGAGCGCTGAGGTCTTGCAGAGCGCATCATGTCCTGCACCAGGCAGCGCATCTCTCATCTCTCCAAACTCTGGAGCTTTGAAGCTGCACATTGTTTCTTGGGAATTTGTCACACACAACTCCAGAGCACTTCCAGCTCTTCCCTGGCAATTCACGGCTTGCACAGTGCCAAACGCAACCAAGAAAAAAAGGCAAGAAAGAAGCAAAGGCCATGGCTATGCACACAAGCGGCCAGGAAGGGTTCGGCTCCACAATGAAACCTGCACAAGTCAACTCAACAGATTCCAAGGAATTCATTGACATCTGACACAATTTGCAATGCCAGAAGCACTGCCACGCAAACAGCACCGTATTGGGAAAGCAGCACGTCCAAATCAGCCCCCTTGCCCTGCTCTACCCGCTCAGCCCAACACAGAAATCAAACACACAAACTCTCTTGCTTTGGCTCATGGCAGCCATCAAGCTCATGCTTTAGTGACACAGAGAACTCCATCTGCAGCTACTGTGTGTCTCGCTAACCACAAGCTCGGCTGGGAGCTGTCGCTCAGCCTGACACCACAGGCCGAAAAGAAACGTACATAAGCAGATGCTCTTATCCACACGTGCAAATCTGGAGGCGAGGAATAAAACGCTTGCTGGGCCATGGGCAAAGCAGGGAGCAGATGATAGGCAGGAAACAGGAAGGAGTTCAAGACCAGCTCTCCTACACCAAAGACAGGGAGAGCTGAGTCAGCACCACGGGAGGTCTTACGACACAGCTTGAGAGCTTACAGAGACCTGAGGTTGCCAAAGGAGGCCGCCAGGGTAACTCTCACCAGTCTTTTGCAGGGCTCTCACGGATGCTTGCGATGCTGACTTCCACTGCCTATGGCATCTGTAGAAAGCCCAGGTGACAAATGCTCACTCTGTCTGGGTAATGCTTCCGTGCTTCCATGGTTATCACTGAAACAAAAGGAAAAAAAAAAAAAGCATGCCACCCTATGAAATTTGCCTCTCTACTGCTGCTGTCAGTGTGACATTCAAGTCTGTGTTCCACACAGCTCCATCTGAGTGCCAAAAAGAAACACATACAGAGATGCTTAGAAGATTCTTTGTGCAGATACAAGTGCAGGGTGCATGCGTATTCTCTACAGCAAGAAACATTAATTTCTCAAGCAGTAGTATGAAAGGTCAATGAAAAGGAAATAGATGATGAACCCCTTTCATAGAAGAAGTCCTTGCTAAGCCTCTCCCCATCAAAAAGGAAGCCTCCGAGCATTGTTAGCAGCAGTTCCCAGAACATCTTGCACCACAAAATGCAGCACGCTCCTTTTTTTCCACAGGCCCCTCATTTCTCTCATCGGTATCAGATTCACCCCACTTCAAATACACCCATCAGAACAGCCCTTCAGTTTGGCTGAGGTAGGAACCCACTGCTGGGATGTCCCTCACTCCCGTTCCCCACTATGTCCAGCACTGGGGGAAAGTGGGGAAAGGAAGAGCAACTGCCATCACCTACCCAGACATCCGCAGGGCCTTCCATACAGTCTCACATCACAGGGAGAAGCGGGAGAGCTCTCGTGGCACAAAGAGTGCACTTTGGCCACAAGAACCCCAGGCACCGCTACAGGCTTGGGGCAGAGTGGCTGGAAGACTGTGGAGAGGAAATGGACCTGGGGGCGTTGATTGACGCTAGACTGAACACTGCCAGCACTGTGCCCAGGCGGCCAAAAAAGCCAATGGCATCCGGGCTTGTATCAGAAATTGTGTGGCCAGCAGGAATAGGGAAGTAATTGTCCCCCTGTACTCAGCACTGGTGAGGCCGCACCTCGAGTACTGTGCCCAGTTTTGGGCCCCTCACTGTAAGAAAGACATCCAGGCCCTGGAGCGTGTCCAGAGGAGGGCAACAAAGCTGGTGAGGGCTCTGGAGCACAGGCCTTATGAGGAGTGGCTGAAGGAGCTGGGATTGCTCAGTCTGGAGAAGAGGAGGCTCAGGAGAGACCTTATTGCTCTCCATAACTACCTGAAGGGAGGCTGTAGTGAGCTGGGGGCCAGCCTCTTCTCTCGGGTGACTAGTGATAGGACTAGAGGGAATGGCCTCAAGCTGCGCCAGGGAAGATTCAGGCTGGACGTTAGGAAATACTACTTGTCTGAAAGGGTGGTCAGGCACTGGAATGGGCTGCCATTCCAGAGAGGTGGTGGAGTCATCAAACCTGGAGGTGTTCAACGAGCGTTTGGATGTTGTGTTGAGGGACATGGTTTAGCGGGAACCATTGGTGAAGGGCGAACGCTTGGACTGGATGATCCTGTGGGTCTTTTCCAACCTAAGCGATTCTAGGATTCTAGGAAAGCTCGGAGAAGGCTGGAGAAATCAAGGTTGCCTCTAAGGTGCTGCTTTCAAACAGCATGAGTTGTTGGGCATGAGACGGGAAAGACAAGGTTCCAGTTCCAAAGGCTTCCAATCCCCGTGGATGTGGCTGTCGGCAAAGACCACAGCTGCCTGCTTTCCAGCAGGGTGATGCTCACCCAGCAAAGCACTCACCCAGCAGATGCCTTTCCTACAGTCACAGCATCAGCAAGGTAGGAAAAGACCTCTGAGATCATCCACTCCAACCACCCACCCACCACCAATATTTCCTTCCCACTAAGCCACGTCCCTCAGTGCAACATCTAATGTCCCTTGAACACCCGCAGGGACAGTAACTCTATCACCTCACTGGGCAGCCCACTCCAGCGGCTGACTACCCACTGGGAGAAGTTCTTCTTCACATCCAACCTCAATCTCCCCTCAGGTAACTTGAGGCCATTCCCTCTAGTCCTAGCACTAGTTCCATGCGAGAAGAGGAACACCCCCACCTCCACATAACCTCTCATCCGTCACGTAACTGGACAGAGGGAGAAAGTCTTCCCTCAGCCTCCTCTTCTCCACACTAAGGAATCCCACTTCCCTCAGCCGCTCCCCATCACACTTGTGCTCTGCACCCCTCACAGCTTCATTGCGCTTCTCTGGACACACTGCAGGCTTTCAGGGTCCCCCTTCTAGTCAGGGGCCCAGAACTGAACACACTACTCAAGGAGAGGACTCACCAGTGCTGAGTGCAGTACAGTGGCGATGATCACTTCCCTGCTCCTGCTGCCTCCGGCCCTTTGCAGTGCACTTCCACTCTAAACCGTTCCTTCTGCGCTACTGCTCGGATCCTCCCTTAGCACTGGAGCTCAAGAGGTCAACACAACACAAAGAACACAACGTGCAACTGGAAGGCATGTCTCAAAGCCTGAAGAGTGAGAACGGGACCCTGCAGTTAGAGACTCTGAGAAGGGCCTCACAGGATGCCTGGGGAAGGGGACCTGCAAGTCAGACGCAAGGGAAGAGCAACAGCTCTCCCTCCTTTTTCTGGAAACAGCGAGATAGGAGTGGGAGTTCTAGGTTGTGTGATTGTTATCACCATCTGCTGAGTGTTCCGAACCGTGGATCTAATCATTTCAGGTCCAGCTGACTTTCCGAGAAACCTGAAAGCTTACTGACTCATGTACTAGCCTTATGAAGATGCCAGCTCAAGGACGTCGTCAGCATTGTGGCCTACGTCGAAACCATGGCTTTTGTTCTAAAGATCAGAGTGAGTGTGGTGTGAGTGAGATGCGTTCCTTGCAGGGAATGAGGGTCAGCCTGTTTGCATAGTACTGTCTTCTGATTGCGGGGAAGCGTGTCAAGGAAGGTGGTCAGGCTTCTGTGAGATCTGTGAGATCCAAGTGTTCACATCTGAACAAGATCAGTAGGCGGTGTCCAGGGTTGCCTGTGGAAACTCTGAGGAAATGAGGAATCAAGAAGAATTTGGTCAACATCGTGGGAGGCTCCCAGGGGAAGGAAATTCCCAAAGAAACCCCGTTGGGATGTGCACTGGCACACTGGTGGGATACTGCAGGGGAACCTGGAGGCACCCTGAGGAAGGAAACTCTCATCAAGTATTGCAATCAGTGGTGCTTAATGTGGAAGTTAGAAGATGATGAGAAGCGGCATCGGAAGGGGACCCGTAACTATCATACCTTCTTGCAGTTCCTGTTCTTCTTAAGGAGGCAAGGTCCATGAAGTAACGTGACCAGTTGTTAGAATGGAGTGCTCTCATCACGAGACTAACTACTGGGTGTTTATGGACACTGAAGAACTGTGCTGTTTGATTGGTGGGTTCTGAAGTGAATGGGACAAACGGTTTTCATGGCAGAAGTAAGTGTAATTGCTAATGGGAAACAGAAGCATGACTGAGGGTATGTGGAAGTGTAACTGAGGGGATGAAGAGGGGACAAAGGAAAAAGGGTTACAGAGAAAGTGAGTGTATCCGCACCGGCAGGAGAGCAACCCCCCACACCCCTGCCCCAGCCTCACACAGAGAGTGATGTTGTAAACAGCATTCCATGCAAAGGGGGGGAGGTGCAGAGGATGGGGCACTGGCAGTGAGAATAGCCTTCATGTGCAGAGATCTCGGAAACCCAAAATTCCAGGGTTAGCACTGGAAATCTCCGGAGAGGAGAGGAGGAGGTGAAACTGAAACGTCATGCTAGTTGTTTATGTAGTGATGAGACTTTGGGAAGGGAAAAGTTGCAGAAGGACGCAGGCTGAGGAAGGCCAAGATGAGCAAGGTGGAACAGGGTGGTAGATCCAAAGAGAGCTGAACAAGAGAAAGGAAAAAAACGGATTGAGGAACAGAGATAGTAAGGCCATTGGGAAGAGCAACAGCTGTTCCTGTTGCGGTATACAGTAGAGCCCTAGGACACAGAGGTCCCCTCAGAAAGAGGTAGGGGGGGGGCCTGGAAAAGCCCGTGGAGGGGGAGGCTTCCAGCCCTGCTGGACCAAAAGCACTGTGCCAACTGCAGGGAAATGAGACAGCGGTGCACAAATCCAACCATCTCTGATTGCAAAAGCTGAAGAATGGCAACCTGGGAAGTTATTCCTAGCAAATCCACCGGTGAAATTGCAGCTAGGAGAGCAGGAGAAAGAGGTTTCGTTTCCGGTGGGCACGGGTGCCTCTTACCTCCCGTAGATGATTTTGCAACATAAGTCGGAACTACTGCCCAACAAGAAAAGGCTTCCCTTTTGGGATCACTTCAAGAGAGGCTGAGAAAATAAGGAGGAATACATACATGCCTGTAGATGCCAGGTTCTCCAAAACCGTTCCTCTGGCAAGACTCATCAGAACAAATGGATGCAGAGAGTCAATTCAATAACACTGGTGCTAAGGGTCAAACAAGATGAACTGACTGAAAATGGTAAGTCTGGCTTTAATGCAAACAGGGACAAACAATGGGGTAACCTCAGAAGTTACAGAAATCTTCACTAAGGTATGCTTAGCCGTGTGGCTATCAGGGATGCCTGGTAGAGCCAAAATGCAGCCCTAAGTTCAAAGCAAGAGCTACGGCTAGCCCACTCAGGGTTAAGCAGTGCCCTTTGAGGATATGCAAGTGGAGAAGGAGAAAAGAAACCATAGATAACTTTCGGATTTTGGATTACTAATTGAATGTGAATCCAAATACAATACTCCAATCTCTCCGATGAATCCATATGATCCATACACTTTAGTAACTAAGTTAGGGAATGAGTAGGTGGAGTTTGCCTTCTGGATGTGAAGGATGCCTTTTCTGCCAGGTGTGGCCAAAGGAAGCCTAAGGTGATTTGCCATTGAATAGGAGAGCCCCAGTCCGGGACAAAAAAGACTCCGTTCACCTGGACAGTGTTAGCCAGGGCTGTGAGAACAGCCCAAGGATTTTGGAGAACTGCTCAACTCGGGAGCCTGAGATTTGGGTTCCTCCATCCCACGGTGGAACTTGACTGCAGCATGTGGATGCCACAGAAACAAAGAGGGCTGTGTGCAATGGACTGCGAATGTGCTGAATTTCTTGGTTTCAATGGTGATCGACTTTCTCAACAGAAGGCACCAAGAACTCAACAGCAAGGGACCTATCTGGGATAGGAGGCTACAGCTGGACTTGGAACCTCAAGGACTGCCAGGAAAGAAGCCATCTGCCAAAGCCCTGAGCCACAAAGTGCCGAGGAACTCCGTACATTCTCAGGAATGACAGCAGGGTGCCAACCGTGGATACACGGCTACGGACTGGTGGTAAAGCCCCTTCAGGAACTCAGTAAGAGATGGCCAGAGTGGTTGAGGGTGGTGGCTGTACGAGTGCTCAAGATTCAAGAACCTGGGACATCTACACTAGGCCAAAGAAGAACAGTTGGAATATCTCATACAGTGTCTATACTGTTTTGGAGGTAAAAGGGGGGCATTGGCTCTCACCCCCAGGAGTTCCTGAAATACCAGGCCATCCTGGTACAGCAGGATGATGCAGAAATAACTGCAACTCATATTGTCAACCCAGCATCTCTCCTTTGCAGAACTCCCAGAGAACAAGCATTTCAGGACTGCTTGGAAACAACTGAAGCTACGCACTGTTACCAGTCGGACCTGAAAGACGAATCCTTAGAAGATTCAGAAGACACCTGGCTTACTGATGCAAGCAGGTTGGTGAGACAAGGAAACCGTAAGGCAGGATATGCAGGAACTGCTACTGACAAGGTCACCGAAACACAACCATGACCTGGGGGGACTGTCTCTAGGAAGCCTGAAATAACTGCCTTGACAAGAGCCTGACATAGCATCTGTCCATATAATTACGCAGTTGGGATGCTGCATGCTCACAGGACCAGCTGAAGAGAGCAAGGATTGCTCACACACAAGGATGTAAATCAACAAAGAGTGTGGCTACCATCCATTGTCAAGGACATCAGAAAGGGAACACCGTACCGGAAACTGGAGAGAAGATGGTGGATCAGGGGGCAGAGCAGGTCGTTGAAGAGGGCTTTAATTCCAGACCGTAATCAGAGGTTACAAAGCACGATCCTAATACCAGCAAAGGGCTACAAGTGGGCCTATTGGGAAAGGGAACCTTCCAGGGCAACAGTGACAAAGTGACTTCCTGAAACCCCCAAGAAAAGGGGGGGATCGCTGGATGTTGGCACTAACTGATACCTATTGGGGATGGCCAGAGGTATTTCCCTGGAGGACTCCTAAGGCTGGGGAAGTAACGAAAATGCTGTTACATGCTGTTAATTCCAAGGTTCGGGGCTCCTGTAGCAATCTCAGCAGAGCGAGGCCCACATTTTTGCCAAGGTGGTCCAACAAAGAAGCACATGACTGGGAACTGATTGACTGAAGCACTGACGCTCCAGTGCACCACGTATTGCCAGGCGACCATGTTTACGTTCAATCTCCCTCAGATGTACCTCTCGAACCAAAGTGGGAAGGACCCTACCAACTTCTCCTGACCACCCACACCACGGCCAAGGTAGAGGGGCTTACACCGTGGATACATCATACCTGCCTGAAGAAAGCACCAGGACCACAGTGGACAGCACAAGAGAGAGGACCGCTGAAAATCAGGATCCAAAAGCACGGATAAGAGTTTGAGAATGGTCAGTACGACTGGTGTAGTAGTCACAGCTTGGCAAGAGAAGAGCTACTTCCGAAGAACTGAGAAAATGGGCCAGGCTCTCAACAAATCTTGTTGGATATGCAATGCCCTCCCTAGAGGGGAGGGAAAGGTGCCCCTTTATGGGATAGTGGCACTACATTGGACCGTTCCACATTGGCTAGAGCACGGAAAGTGTAAGTTTGGGATAGAAGACAAGCCACAAAAGGGACCTACATTGCATTGACTAGTTACTAACTCTACTAGGTCTATCTCTGCAGACAGAAAAACTGACGGTAAAGGTGGGGTGGGGGTTGGCTGACAGAACTTGACAGGCATAGGGTGTAGTTGGGGGTGGAACCAAAGTGTGGGGTGTGATCCTAGAATCGATAAGGAGTCACACTGGCTCTCAGAGAAGAACATACTCGGAATTGTAGGGATGGGAGCATCGTTCACTCTTCAGGAAAAGATGGCCAGGCCATGTCAGTTACCTCATGGATACCACATAGTGATTACGTGGGGACGCTCAGGCACGGAATGCAGTACCTTTAAATTGGACATGGACTTGCACTACAGGATACTTAATAGCCCAGACCACAGTGCATGAGGAGATCCCTTGGGGACTCCTGAGGACCCCTGGGATTCAAACGAAGCGTACATACAACCCCCTAGCTATATAGAACAAGGGATACCACTGCTTTCCGAGAGCCCTTATCCCGGCTCTAGGAGTTGCCCAGCTAGAAAAAGCTAGAGTCAATATCTCTGCAACTCTGGAAATCATAGAGAATGCCACAACAGATGCATTATGAGCAATCCAAGAAGAAGTATCCCCTTTATCCAAAGCAGTGCTCCAGAATAGGATGGCACTAGACCGATTAACAGCCAAGGAAGGAAGGGTATGCACAAGAATAAATCAGAGTCGCTGTGCTTACAGCAAGAAGGATTTAAGAATCGAGAGAGATTGATGGAAAGTTTGGGAACAGACCAATGTCCTGCATAGGACAAGTCAGGATGACCCCAGCTGGGAAGGAGATTTAGGGAACTTGCTTACTAGCTGGCTACTGAATCTAGGATGATTAAAGCAGCTCTTCCTAGTTTGCATCCTCTTGGTGCTGTTGGGAGGTTTTACCTGTGTCATGATGAGATGCTCTGCCTGCCTGTGCCGGAGTACTAGAAAGAAAAAGGAGATATGGAAGAGACGCGCGTTGAGGCCAAAGGTGGGAAGTGGGGCCTATTTTGGGACACGTAGAACAGAATAAAAATGATCTAGCAGGTAGAAGTCCTGCTAGACTATAGAAAAGGGAAAACTGAAGAGTGAGAACAGGAGCCTGCAGTTAGAGAGAGAAGGGCCTCACAGCAAAAAAAGGGAAAATAGCTGCACAAAGTAAAAATAAGAGGCAAACAGAGAGAGTTTAGGTAGAGAGTGTTAGAAAACAAGGGATTGCAAGCACTTTCACAGACACTAGGTCTGGAATAACAGGGAGGATGAAGGCCATCGAGATAATGACTGGAGAGCAGCTCAAAAACACGTGGCAGGGAGCTGATTAGATGTCTACAGGGCAAGTTAGTGTGAACGTTAGGTGGAGCGATCCCCCTTGCAACAGGGAGTACGAGCGTCACCAAGAAACACATGCCTGCTCTATATCCTTACCGGCTATACGGTCTGATTGACGCACGTCAAGCCCAGAAGAGACACCTCTCTCACCTTGGGCACAGCTCACCAACCAAGAGCCAGGCCTTGCCAACTTGGTTGATCTGAGAAGGCGGGAGGGGGCCGCACATCACACCAGAAGTATCCATTTCACTTGCAGCTCTATGGAGAGAACAACACCAACTAACAGGCCCGAATGAATTCGCTCACAGGATGAACAACAAGTTTGTTTTCATTAAAAAGCACACAGAGATTCCTAAACCAAAAAGAGAATGGCAGCACTTCAGATCGGCCAAACAGATTCCTGTTCCTACGCCTCATCCTCTTACCCCAACTTGCCTCCCCTCATCCCCTTCCCCTACTCCTCCGTGATGCCCACTGGCTTCAAGTCAGGTCACAAACACATAGGACTCCTTTCACACAACTCCAGCACAAAGGATGTCACACTTGTTCCATACACTCAAATGGACCAAGCAGTGCTCTGCAGTCTGCTACGCAGACTCAGCCCCAAAGCCTGGCTGGGCATCAGCACGTGCATCATTCTTCAAACGCCCCAGCCAAGCAGCAAGGGAACAAAGCCTTGCGACAGCTGAAACAAAAATGCTCGGGGACATTCCTGCTAGCACTGAACGGGAACAGATCTACCACTGAGCAACAGGACGTGGGACAAACAGCAGAAAACAACCAACCTGCACAACTAACTCGTTGCCGGTTGGTCCAGATGTCTGTATGCTCCTTCCCACGGCCCAGGCCAAGCTTGCTGAGCTGCTCCTCCTTTGTGCAGGACGACAACGGTGCCCATGGCATGTGGTGGCTATGCACAGCATGCCTTCTACTTGCTTTTCCTCTCTACGTCTTCCATCACCAAACAGCACCTCCAATCTCTCCCGGCTAAAAAATCACTTGGGTAAAAAAAGAACTGGCAACCTGGCTTTTCAAATTACAACTTGATGCTTTAAAGCAGAAGCTCACCTAGCAAGGACACCTACCTTAGACAAGCTCAACCTACACGGAAAAGTTATTCCACTGCGCCTGCACTCTTGGCACGCATTTTCAGCTGCAATAGTCAGCCCAGTTCTCAGCACAGCTTTACCATCCACAGAAAGCCAGTTCACCGCCGCCATCTTTTTCTCTCTTCTGAAACACTCTACTGCTGCAAGAAGCAACGATTACAATCACACAATCACAGAACCGTAGGAGATGGAAGGGACCTCTAGAGATCATGGAACCCTACCCCCCCGCCGCAAAACAGGCTCCATACAGCAGGCTGTACTGTAGGCATCCAGCTGGGTTTGGAATATCTCCAGAGAAGGACAATCCACAACCTCCCTGGGCAGCCTGGCTATATACCACCCCACCCATAACCTCCCCACAGCCACCTATAGCCACAAATCCTCCGATGGCTCACCACAGCCCCAGATCCCCCCTAGAGTCCCCCTCAGCTCCTTATAGACCCATACGCCTTAACAGTCCCTGCACAGCCCCCTACAGTAGCCCTATATCCCCCTGAAGCCTCCTCGCAGCTCCCAGTAGCCACAGCCCACCTTAGCCCCGGTTCTGCTTGGCTGCAGGGGGTCTGGGGTCACCGGGTGCAGCGCTGGAGGGGTTGGGGGTGGGGCACTGTTCTGATGCAGGCAGCAGCACTGTGGCGCTGGGGGACCCGAGGCCTCCATCCGTCCCAAACCAACGGCCCATCCCACAGCCCTCATCCCAATCCCACAGCCCAACCCCACGGGGGGTCCACGGGGGAGGAAAGGGCAGTGTGCTTGGGGGGCCGCGCAGGGCTCCTCTCCCTCTCCCGCTCCCGTTTTCCCGCACACCTCCGGCGGAGCTGTCCTCAGCACTCGCTCCCGTTGTGCCGCGGCTTCCGGCTCGCTGCTGCCCGGACAGCTCCGGCTGACGCCGCGCTCTCCTGCGGGGCGGCCCGGGCTGCCGGAGCGGCGCTTCGCTGACGAGAGCCGCGCCTGACACTGCCGGCTCCCAACGGCCGCTCCCGCGCACGGCGGCTCAACCAATGGGAGCGGGCGGAGCTGCCGCTGAGCAATGAGACGCCGGGGGAGGGACAGAGCTGCCGCTGACCAATGAGACGCCGGGGGAGGGACAGAGCTGCCGCTGACCAATGAGACGCCGGGGGAGGGACAGAGCTGTCGCTGACCAATGAGACGCCGAGGGAGGGACAGAGCTGCCGCGGACCAATGACAGCCCGGGGGTGGGACGGAGCTGCCGCTGACCAATGAGACGCCGGGGGAGGGACAGAGCTGCCGCTGACCAATGAGAGCCCGGGGGAGGGACGGGCAGATGCTGCTCACGGGGAGCTCCTCCTGCCGCTGCTGGATGCTGATGCTGACAGGGCTGCAGATGCTCTGCAGGGCCAGCTCGTAGCTGGGAGCCACGAATGGACACGGCGGGAGAGAGGAGAGAGCTGGCGGGGAGCAGGCCAGGCATCCCTCACTCAAAAGCATCACAAAGCCACAGCCATAGCACGGAAGCTGGGCATGATCATGAGCAGCATCCCGGATGCTGGAGATTCTTTGCTACCATACACTACGGGAGCACAGCTCTCGCTGCAGGCATCCCACAGCCAGACAAAATGGGAACAAACCCGCAGCTCTGCTGCACGCACAGCCCACAGCCATAGCCTTGCAACATGAGCTGCCTTGCTGTTGCTTGCATCCATCCCAATCCCTGGGAATGAAGACTCAGAAGGCAGTCAAGGCGTTGATCCAGCACCAGCGTGCTTTTATTCATTCACAGCCAGAAGGGCTTTTTGGTGAGAGGTCCGGTGTACACATGGGACTCATCCTTTCATGTTCAGGAGAGAGGGGCTCAGAGCTCGTGCTGCTGCCCGGTGCCTGGGACTGGAGCTCTGATTCTACGTCCCCCTCCACCAGGCTCGGCTCCTCCTGGCTGACGCTGACCTGCTCCTGCATGGAGCTGCTGCTGTCGGGGCACTCGGGCTGTGCTTGGGCTGGGCTGCACTGCAATGGTGCCCCGTCACAGTCCAGCTCGGTGAGTGTTGTTTCTGGCAGGCTCAGGTCAGCGTCTTCTGCACAGCCGGGAGAGATGAGGGCTTCCACCTGGATGAGCACCTTCATTCCCTCACTGATGTTATATGGCAGGCTGTCATCCGAGCCGCAGCGATTCGTGCTTCCTAGCAGCTCTGCATTGATATAAGCACACAGTGAACCATCGCTATACGCTCTGGCTCTTCTGCGTGGACGAGGGCTCGGTTCACCTAGGAAGGAGTAGATACACAGGCAAACAGTTAGTGGCAAACTTGCACAAGCTGAATGATGAGAGTGGTTCTTGAGATTTGCTTATGCAGTGGCAGCAGGACAAAGCCAATAGGACAATAGCAACAGTAGGAGCACTGTCTCGAAAGGAACTGTTGCGCTTTTGTTGTTTGTCTTTCTCTTTTGTGTGGACTCCAAGCATGAATTCGATGGCGCTGACAAGCAGGGTTTTGACAGCTGGATGTGCACCCTTACCTGCCAGGACCACCACCTCTGTTTCCGAGGGCTCCCTGGCATCGCGTTGCAGTTGGCGTTTGGCCACAGAGGATGGTTTTCTCAGCCTGAAACAGGAACACCAACTGCATGCTGGGGATTCCTTCACCCTGCTGGGTGGACTTGGTCTGGAGGGAGAAAAGAGGGAGCGGTGTGAGTCGTGCACGGTGCAGGGTGAGGGAAGAGCTGCCCTGAGCTCTTGCCAACACTTGCTTGTTCCTAGCGCTGCCTGGTTCCTGCTGAAACACAACTTAGAAGCTCGCTCTGATTCACACGGTTGACAATGGTTCCATTCCTAGAGCTCAGCCCTGGAGTCTTGCTGGCTACATTCCCCTCAGCCATGTCAACCCAGATGCAGAGCATGCGAGCAGAGGCTGCACAGCTGTCCAGGACAGCATCGAAGGGAGTGCTTCGATTGAGCTGGAGGTGTAACTGCTTGCTGAGGAACCGTGCAGCCAGAGAGGGAGTTCAAAAGCATCTCTGACACGTACATTAGCAATAGGCCCTCTCTGGTGGCTAAACTGAGCCCGTCAGGCAACTGCGTGTTAGTTGAACCTCAGAGTCCAAAGGGAGGGGACATTCAGTACACCACCACACGCCCCATTAGCGTCACGTAGCTTCTGCAAGTTTTGGCACTAGCAATAGTGGAGAAAAACCCACAAATGCCCAAACAACCAAGTCTGATAGGAAGCTGCTGGAAAAGAAAGTCCTCTTTACCTTTCAGACGGAAAGTCAATGATTGTGTGGAATTTCCCCTGTGCAGCTGCGGGGCCTTCTTCCACTTCCACGTCCCTGCTCTCTGTCACAGCGGGAGAGCTGCTGTGGCCTCCCCTCTGTGCCTGTGCCTCCTCCAGGGTGAGCAGCTTGGTGGCAGGAGAAGACACCCGCACAGACTCGGGCCCTGATGGTGAACTGCACCCTGGAAGGGAAGACCACAGCTAAGACGGAGGATCAGAAAGCAGCGGCACAGCCATCACAGTTCTGGGGGAGCTGCCGCACATCTCTCAGCCTTGCTTATCCGAACCACTGGAAAAAGAGGAGGTCAAAACCCTTTCATCAAGCTTCACCTGCACGCAAAACATCACCATGACAGGGACGGTTTTCTCATGCTCAACTTTGGGCTTGGACATTCTCCGCATCCAGCCACAGGTTGCCATATTCTCATCTAAGCCCACAAGTCTGCAGGCCTCTCCATATTCAAATCGTATCTCAGCGATCCTGGAGAAGGCCTGCATTTGATCAAGGTGTCTCATCAAGACAAAGCTCATGCAGGAAGACGCTCACCTGCTCCATCTCCGATGCCTGATGTGGAGCTGGAGCAGAAGAGGACGTCGGTGTGGTTGATCAGGAATTCCACCACATCCGACTGCCTCTGCAGTTCCTCGCAGGCAGCTCTTCCGCTGGCGCAGGCAGCCTCGTTCTGCTGGGATCTGTAGAAAAGGCAGATTGGAGAAGTCATTGACCCGAGATCGTTTCCCCACGTCTGCATTTGGGCAGCCAAAGGCTGTCCAGTTGGGCTCTGGAGACTTCCGCAGTGGGCAAGCACTGATGCCACTGAAGACATTCTCCCGGCTGATCAAGGACACACCAGCCCCATCTGACAAAACCAAGAGAGCACAAATTGTCCTCCTCTCCAAACTGTGCCCGTGGGGAGAACAGACCTAAGCCTTGTGCTGAGACGGAAAAGGAAGTTTACCTGAAGAGGTTGGGAGCCCACACAATCGCTAAGTTCTTAGCAGGCATATTTGTGATGGTGCAGCTCCCAGCCAGACAAGCCAAGTGTCTCATCAGGTATTCCAGTGTCCTGGAAAGCAAGAGCCAAACCTTCAGCACCACTGAGCACGCCGTGCTCACATTCACCAAACAAACCTCACTGTTCTTGCTACTAGCAAGTAGATCAAGCTTTCCCAAGTGCCACGCTGCAGCACCAAGCGCCAGCACAGTACAGCTGCAGCCATCAGCTGCACCAGCCGTGCCCCCGTGCTCAGGAGCTGACCCAATCCATGCACCGCACGCAGCCATCCACCACTTCCACACACACAGGCATCACGTTGCCAGCGTGACACAAAGCCTGCCATCGCATCATCGCCCTCTGAAGTGCAGCAGGGCTGAGCTCCCCACACCGAGGGCAGCAGTTTTCTGACCTGTAGTGAGGCGCGGGCAGCTGCTGGATGACCTCCTGCATGCTGAGCAACCGCTCCTCATCTGTACCGGCACAAACAGCGTCCTGGAAGAAAGCAGAAAGGGAATGAGACACACATCATGCGAGTCAAGCGTATGGGGCTAACAGAAAAAGGGCCTCAGAGCTGCAGAGGGCACTGCTGCTCCCATCTCCCACATTTCCAATGGCAGGATGCACACACCAGGTGTTACGGTGCACGCAGTGTGCAGGAAGCACGAGCTGCTTGTTGTACAGAGACACCCACTGGATGTCCATCAAAACCCCAACTTCAACAGAAAAAAGACCAAAAAAAGGTGCGCAGGCGTGTGTGTGGATGGGAAAGGCCACGAAGAGGGACATGAAGGCCATTGCCTTGTGCTTACCGAGAACTTGCCATGCAGCTGCTCGCTCAGCAGAGGGCTCGGGAGCTCCCTGAAGTACATCTTGCACAGGGAGCTCACGCTGTGAATGTCCCGGACGGTGAGCTCCGGAATCTGCTCCGACTCAAAGTCATGGCTGGAGAGAAGGACACAAAAACAGAAGGCTTGGAGAAAGAGGAAAACAACTCCAAAGCAAGACAACATACAGTCCAGAAGCACTCTTACCGCAGCTTCTGGATCTTGGACGCCACGCCGGACAGGCGGTAGATCCCCTGCACCACGCCGTGCTGCTCGATGAACTCAGCGCAGCTCTGCACGACCTGGGGGACTACAGAACAAGGGCCAGCGCTTAGCTGAGCTCCTGATTCAAGTCCTGCTTCAGCCGCTGCCCCTGTCACATCCCATCCACTAAGCCCAGCCTGGCTACGGCTTGCCTCCTCCTCACAGGAGAAAGAAGGCTGTCGCAGACATCGCAGGCAGGCAGGAGCCAGGGACAAAACTGGACACGGACGTGTTCTTGGCTTTCAAGAAATGCCAGGACCTGCCAAGCAGCCTGCAGAAAGTAATTCTGGGGAAGCCAGAGACACTGCCACAAGTCCCATCACAGCTCCCACCGCAATGGAGGCGTGAGACCTCATGTCCAGAAGAGCTAGGAAACTGACGCACTACACTCTCTTGGGCCAAAAGGCTTCCTTGGTTTTCAGGCTAGTGTGGCATTGGCTTACACCTTTGGCTTTAAGCAAATACAAGTGTGCCGGTCTCTTGTGAGCATTAGCCTCAGCTTATGTGCAGCCATCAACTCCCATTTCACGTTTCTCCACCGCTATCAACCTGCCCCTTGCTAGACACGATCTCCCTTTCTTTCATCTTTACATGCCCAACAGAGGGAGGAAGCTCTCAGGAATGGGCTGTTCCTTACCATCACGGCCAGAGTGGAGAAGATGCTCTCCCAGGTCACAGCCAAACACCCCTTCCTTCTCCTTCTCCTTCTCCAGCTCCTGCTGCTTCGGTTCCTCTGGGCGGGCCTTCACGAAGGAACGAAGGAAGCTGAGGAGCTTGCCACGCTTCTTTGGCACTGCACAACAAAAGGAAGAAACCAGTTCATTTCAGGTTGGGCTCAGTGGGACCAGGCTGAGCAGAAACACATTCTACAGAGCGCGTCAAAGCGGCAAGAACATTGCCAACACTGCATTCTACAAGGATTCGAGCATTTGCCCAAGCCCTCATTCTCACTGCCTACAAAACAGCAGCCCTACGCCCTGTGGGATGCAGGAAGGATCATCAACACAGAGGAGAACGTGGGATGGATAAAGGAGGTATTCAACACAGAACACACCCAGAAAAAGACTCCATTTGATTTCCCCGCGCCATCACATGTAACATCCATACCTGGCTTTGGCGCTGAGTTGATGAGGGCCTCAGGAATTTTTCCGTTGATGAGCTCCACGCACTCACCAGGGAAAAACCCAACCTGGAACAAGAACAAAAAGAGGGATGGAATACTGAATGCAGCATTTCTCAGGCCTCAACTGTTAAACCAAGACAGATTGGCCTGCAGAAAAGTAACCCTCATTCAACATTTGCAGCCAGAAGACCTACAAAAGCAATACTTGGTTCCAGAGAAGATGGCTCTGTCCTCCGTGCTTGTACAATGGACAGAGGTGGTCAACTTCTGACTGCGTATGGAGCACGAGAGGCTCTTGCTTCTAAGTCAAATGAGGAGACAGTTTCCTACCCAAGCCCGGAGCCAAAGGGAAAGTCCTCTGACAGCGACACAGGGAAACTGTTGATGTCCAGAAGCCACCCTGTGCAGGACGAGCAGCTCTATGCTGACGTTCCTCACTTGACTGCAATTGCGCCCACGAGTCTGAAGCTTGTGCCTACCTGAAAGCCACGCTTGCCTCTCCACCAGGGGCTCTGCTCCTTTGCTGGCATAGCAGTAATGCACACCAGGTCTCCCACCTGCAAGAGATGGCAACATCAATCCCAGCTTCAGCACAGCTGGGAGGAAAGCACAGCTGAGATGGCACCCTTCTTCTGCACTGCCAAAGAGCGCACAGCTTGAGAGCAATTGCACCGGGGCAGCTCTTCAGGCATTTCCCGTCGGAAAGCTGGGCTTGGAGGTACAAGAGCCACTGCCTTACACACCACACAGAATACAGTGCAAGCATGCCAAATGAAACCATCTTGTAGACATGGCTGAACTCCTCCCTGCATCCAACCCAGTGCAAGTCCTATCTGGACCTGCATCTTCTGGGCTTCACCTCACAAGGCATTCTGAAGGTGTCTGAGAATATTCCTGATGCATTCACACATTATACTCTTCTGTCCGTGACAACAAGGAACGCCTTCTTTATCTGCTTACCTCCAAGGAGAGCTCATCCGCTGCCTGGGCAACATAGCTCTTGATAACATGGCCAGCAGCAATAGCTGGAATATTAAGAGATGTCTCCTCATCGACCAGCAAGGGCTTCCCCTGGTTCTCAGGCTGAAACAGAGAGCACAGGCCATGGTGAGGAGCTGAGGACAAACAAGGAGGATTTCAGGGTGCCATCTTGATGCCACTAGCAAGGCAATGAAGCTTTTAAGGCAGCTCTTCAGGGACACCGAGAGAGCCGGAAGGATGCTTTCTCTCTTGAAAAGCAGGAGAGCACACCGGTGGCTCATTCTGCTGGCTCAAGGCAGGGAACAGAGACCAAGGAGAGCTTCACACTGTACCTCCGTCAACGCCCGGTCAGGCCCACGGCTGATCTCGCTGCTCGCGATGCCCATCACAGCAGGCGCGACAAGCTGCAACAGAAAAGAAACACATTTCCTGTGTTCACACAGCACTGGATTGAGAGTCTTCTTCAGAACTACTCTCAGTTGCCCACTGGCGGAGGCAGGTGTTCTACAAACAACCACTGTGCAGTCTATTCAAACGGGACAGCCGTTGCAATACGCAGCATTGGACCAAGTCGCTGTCCCTCTGCTAGCAGATGGGGACTCTGGCACAAAGCAGCAGATGCATTTGCCCGCAGCACGCTGAGAGCACAGTAGCAGGCCAGGGAGAGGTGTCACTGCTGGGGCTGGAGCTGCTCCCCAGCCCCCGGCTCCCAGCAGCAGCCTCACCACCAGCGCCGGCCGCAGCCTTGCCCACGCATTTCCTCTGCCTGCATGCCCGCTGTGCTCCCTACAGCTGTCGGGCACACTCACACAGCCAAAGCATGCACGCTTGTGCCCCTGGCTCTTTTCCTAAGGGATTGCCTTCCTTCACACTAGCTACTCCCAGCACTACAGACAGCACTCTGCCGAGGGTTGAGCTGGAGGGGAAGTGGAGAAAACCCACACGTTTTTTCCAGTGTCACATCCAAGCTGGACGAGGCTGTGTTACTACACACGGTGCGACTAAACACAAGCTGCTGAACCATGTGGGGGGACAAAACGTGGCACGTACCTGGCAAGAGATCAGAACAAGGGAGAAGAAGATCCTCGAACCCGCAGCCGTTCCTTGTCACTTTGCTCTGATCTTCCAAGAGCAAAAGCTGCACCAAGGGAGCAGGCGGAGGGTGGGCAGGGGAGGGAGAAAGAGCAGGTCAGTGAGCTTGCACAATTGAGCAAAGGAAAGAACCAGGGAAGAACCGTGGGACAAATGCCATCTTGATGGATGGCTTTGGAAGTGATGGCCTGGGGGAAAATGGCCTCTGACGGTCCAGCCTAAGCAATATGATCCTAGGAGCTCTGCCAGCCAGCACTTCTCAAGCCCTCGTTGCCCACCCGTCTATCCCGCACCGTCTCAGCTTACCTACAAGGCGCTGCACAAGACGGGATGAAGACAAACAGACTCAGTCGATGCACAAGTGCAACAAGCCACGTACTCACGCCGAGCTCAAGCGCTCCAATGAAGGGACGCAGCACGCGCTGCTCCTCCCCTCATTCTAGCCGCTTATGACATCACTAAGGGCCACCCGGCTGCTCCACCATGGACGGACAAGGTGGGGAGGCAAGACCACGTCACAAGACCACAGGATTCCAAAAGGGCACCCCAGCGTTCGAGAAATCAGTGCGTGGTTGGAATCTCAGCCTAATCCTGGAGAAGCTGGCATGGGCTTGTCGGGACCAAAGTGCAGGACCCGGCGCTTGGTCCTGCTGAGCCTCTTGCTGGGCCTATGGCAAATCCACACTAGGGTCCTTCTCAGCATCCAAGGGCGGCTTAGAGCAGCCATCTCTTGCACCTGGATGGAAATAAAGGAAGAGAAATACATAGTACTACTACTAGACTGCTTCGCCAGTTTCTTTCCCGAGTGCATTTTTGCCTTTAGGCTTCCATGACGACCTCATTTCCTCCTCCTTTTCTTTGGGGGGAAGCTGCCCCCAGTGCCTGAGCTTCACAAGACAGCGTGAAACATCCATTCCTTGGATGCAGTTTGAGCGCAGATCTGAGGTCTTCATGGAAAGCGCCTTGCAGAGCGCATCATGTCCTGCACCAGGCAGCGCCTCTCTCATCTCTCCAAACTTTGGGGCTTTGAAGCTGCACACTGCTTCTTGGCACTTTGTCCCCCACAACTCCAGAGCACTTCCAGCTCTTCCCTGGCAATTCACGGCTTGCACAGTGCCAAACGCAACAAAGAAAAAAAGGCAAGAAAGAAGCAAAGGCCATGGCTATGCACACAAGCGGCCAGGAAGGGTTCAGTTCCAGAATGAGCTCCTGCACAAGTCAACTCAACAGATTCCAAGGAATTCATTGACATCTGACACAATTTGCAACGCCAGAAGCACTGCCACGCAAACAGCACCATATTCAGAAAGCAGCACGTCCAAATCAGCCCCCTTGCCCTGCTCTACCCGCTCAGCCCAACACAGAAATCAAACACACAAACTCTCTTGCTTTGGCTCACGACAGCCATCAAGCTCATGCTTTAGTGACACAGAGAACTCCATCTCCAGCTACTCCGTGTCTCGCTAACCACAAGCTCAGCTGGGAGACGTCGCTCAGCCTGACACCACAAGCAGAAAAGAAGCGTACATAAGCAGATGCTCTCATCCACACGTGCAAATCTGGGGGCGAGGAATAAAAGGCTCACTGGGCCATGGGCAAAGCAGGGAGCAGATGATAGGCAGGAAACAGGAAGGAGTTCAAGACCAGCTCTCCTACACCAAAGACAGGGAGAGCTGAGTCAGCACCACGGGAGGACTTACGACACAGCTTGAGAGCTTACAGAGACCTGAGGTTGCCAAAAGAGGCCGCCAGGGTAACTCTCACCAGTCTTTTGCAGGGCTCTCATGGATGCTTCTGATGCTGACTTCCACTGCCTATGGCATCTGTAGAAAGCCCAGGTGAGAAATGCTCAATTGGTCTGGGTAACGCTTCTATGCTTCCATGGTTAGGACTGAAACAAAAGGAAAAAAAAAAAAGCATGCAGCCCTATGAAATTTGCCTCTCTACTGCATCTGTCAGCGTGACATCTGAGATGAGCATTACGCGTCCCTGCACCCGACTGAAGATTCATCCAAGTCTGTGTTCCACACAGCTCCATCCCAGTGCCAAAAAGAAACACAGACAGTGATGTTTAGAAGATTCTTTGTGCAGATACAAGGGCAGGGTGCATGTGCATTCTCTACAGCAAGAAATAGCAATTTCTCAAGCAGTGGTATGACGGAAGGTCAATGGAAAGGAAATGGATGATGAAACCTTTTCATATAAGAAGTCCTTGCTAAACGTCTCCCCAGCAAAAAGGAACCCTGCTGGGCATTGTTAGCAGCAGTTCCCAGAAGATCTTGTACCACAAAATGCAGCACGCTCCTTTTTTGCACAGGCCCCTCGTTTCTCTAAGCAGCGTCAAATACCCTCCACTTCAAATACACCCATCAGATCATGAACAGAGCTCAGAAGGGGTTAGGAGTAGAGCGACACACAGCTCCGCTTCACGCTGAGGGCAGTTTTGGCCCTCCGAGCTTGCCGTAGCCACCCTGCGCTCTGGCGCCGGCGGACCGGAAGTACTCGTAGTCACTATGGCAGCCGCCTGCGGGGGGTTTGAGCTGCGAGGCTGTGGGGAACAGGTATTTCTGTTTGTGAAATGGAATTCCTCTTGTGCTAAGCATTTTTCATGTCTCCGAAACCCACCTGCACTGCTTTAAGTGGCACAGTGTTTAAAGTGGCGGTGCTGCCTCTGAGAGGAGAGTGACGATGTGATACGTTGCACACTGGGGGTATTGGTCCACAGTTGGCTGCACGTACCCAGCAGTGTGCCCAGGTGGCCAAGAATGCCAGCAGCATCCTGGCCTGTGTCAGAAATAGTGCAGTCAGAAGGACTGGTGAAGCGATCTGCCGGCTGTTCTCAGCACTGGTGGAACTGCACGTCCAGTACTGTGCTCAGTTTTGGGCCCCTCACTACAAGAAAGGCACTGGGGCCCTGGATTGTGTCCAGAGAAGGGCAACAGAGTGGTGAAGGATCTGGGGCACAATATTGTGGGAGTGTCTGAAGGAGCAGGGATTGTTCAGTCTGGAGGAGATTCAAAGGAAACCTCATTTCTCTGCACCACTACCTGAAAGGAGGTTGTGGCTGCGTGGGAGTCAGCTTCTCCTCCCAAGGAGCAGCAGGAGGACAAGAGGTGATGGCCTTCAGTTGTGCCAGGGGAGGTTCAGGTTGGATACTAGGAAAAATGTCCTCTCAAAATGCCCAGGCAGGTGGTGGAACTGTTGTCCCTGGAGGTGCTCAAGCCATTCCCTGGCTCTGAGGCCAAGTCTCCATGCTGTCTGAAACACAGTGACCCCATGCAAATAATCTGTTGGTGGTGGCCCTCTGGCCAGTACTGTGTCAGGAAGCGTGCCTTCAACTTAGCTGCCAGACAGTTGAACTCCAGAGCATAAGGAGATTTCTATGGCACAGTATAATTCATCGGAGCAGAAAAGAGTTTTAAGAGTCCCCTTAAGCTTTGCCAACACAAGATAACCACTTGAATGTGGTGTCTCCTGTAGGATCTCCTCAGCTGTTTGTAAAAAACAGTAGGAAAAAAATTACTATATTTTACTATCAAGTGATGAAAAAAGTGTTTTTGTCATCTGTGTCTCATTTAGACCATGAAGAAATTCCTGTAAACAAGGCAGGAGTTTAATTTTTTAGTGGGAACGTAGGCGATAATTTAGTTACCTTTCTGACTGATACCGGGATTATATCAGGATGGTGAGCAGTCACCTGGGGTTTCTGCAGGGCTCCATTTCAGAGCCAGATGGAGGACTCCATCACGGGAGGGTCAGGGTGGAAAAGCTTCTGCACCAGAGGTTGACCATGCACAAAATATGCCAGAGTTCAAGGAGCCTTTGGACACCACTCTCAGACATAGTGTGGCTGGTTTTATGTGGAGGCAGGGGTTGGTTTTATGTGGAGGCAGGGGTTGAACTCCTATGATCCTTGTGAGTCTCTTCCAAGTGGCCATTCTACAATGGCCTGGAAGGCTGTTAAACAGCTTTTAGTTGTGGTAGTTATCAAGGTGATACAAGCATGTAAAATTTGGTACCTAAATGCTACTCTTGTTGGGAAAGAACATTCATAACCAAAGTACCTGCCTTCCTCAGTAGGTAACTTAGGAGACGTGCAAGGAGTAACGGCCTGCAGATGCCTCTGTATTACACTGTGCAGACAGAACAGCCAGCGCTATGGAAACTTAATGCTACTGATGTGGGGGGTGGAAGGAGCAGTTAGCAAGATCTGCATCTCAGGAGGTCTGGCAGGCTGGTAAAAGAATGCTATCCAACTTAGCTTACAGGGAAAAGGAGGAACGGCTGCTGTCCTATTCTTCTTTCCTTAGTAAGTAACAGAGTTAGAAGCGTAGAAGAGAGTTAACAGCATATCAACTTAAGGACGGTGTAATAAATCAGTGTTATTTAGGTACATGAACAAACATAACAGCCACACAGACCCAAAATCCCTTTTCTCCCACTGGTGTCCAGCAGTCCCTTAGTTTGCTGACAGATCGGGCTGCTTTCTTCTCTTAAAGCAGCACTTGTCTCATTGCTTTGCTTCACAGTCAGAATTCTCACCTTCTGACCTTTTAATACCTTTTTTCTTTTTTTAAAAAAATCTTTCCTTCTAGCTGCAGGTCAGAATGAAACCTCAACTATGGTCAAAACGGTGGGAGAGGCCGAAATACAACATAAAAGGAATAAAATTTGAGCTACCCAAGGAAAAAATGAAGGAAGCACAGAAGTGGAAGCAGCCCTGGCTGGAATTCGATATGCTGAGAGAGTGCAATACTTCAAAATAGAGGAATAAATACGGAGGGAAGCGAGTGAAGAGCTGAACAAGTAACAGCTTTGAGTTCAGTGTAAGAATTGTCAATTTTCAAGTTTCGTATGCAAATAAAAGACAGTGAAATTTCAGCAGTTCTCATCTGAATGTTAAACTGTCCCTTCCTGAAAACAGTGTTACAGTGTGTTCAGCCCTGCTTCTGCCTTCCCTTCTAAATCACAGCTAATAGAAGGGGTTTGCAGTTATTGTGTTGTCACTTCCAAATAACTGTTTCTTCTGCCTTTGCCAAGTAGACAGGGGCCAATTGTGAAAATGCTTCACTCAGTAGGTTCAGAAGGGGGCTATGGCAGGGAAGCAGATGTACAGAAGCCCAGCTGTACAATCTGAGTGTAAGTGCTGCTTAGCTGTCCTGTAAAGGCACTTTTGAAATGACATCTGATAAAGCACCAATAGTAACCTGACAACAAAGCAGTAATACCAACGTTTTGAAACCAGCTTGCAAGAATGAAGCCAGATTAGCTGTTACTCCAGTCAGATTGTGTGAATGGGTGCAAGGTTCACCACAAAGTGGCACGGTATTTTCCCAAAGATACTCAACTGGGATGGGGCTTCTGAGCTCCAGTAAAAATCGCCTTCCCCTGCTTACCAGTCATGACAAGTGACGTCTGCAGCCACTGGAAGAAGACTCTACAGAGGTAAAGTGTGATAGAAACTATTCCAATTTCATAGCAGCACAAGACTAATTTCTTTGGGAGCAACTTTCAACATGAATAAGGAAGCAGAGGAGACAAAAGCAAGCATGGAGATCACATGCTTCAGCCGATTACTTATCAGTTGTATTTTCTTTGCACTCAGGAAAGTAGAAGTGCACAATTACTTACAACAGAACTCCTAAATCCTGCAGATAATGAAGCGCCAGCAGTGCCACAGTTTTTTTCCATACTTCACATAACATTCCTGTCGTGTTCAAGACTTGAAAGCGTTAACAGTCTCATTAACACAAAAACATCTTTCCTTTTCAAAATAATTGCTTTGCTTTTATTTTAAAAGTCATTGTTGTCTATAACACTGATGAATGCTACTTACAAATAAAATAGTTTACAAAAATACATATTCTGTAATTAAAAAACAGAAAAACCATAGGGAATAGAAACCTCCAAGAGTTAAATGGAAGACCCATAAATAGCATTTTAGAGAAGCAGGCAATAGCAAACTTAGCAGAATTTGTGACGCACTGCTGTTTCTACAGTAAAACATCCTTTTTATTCTGCAGCAGTAATATTTACTGCACATATACGAAGTTACACAACATTAGAAATCCAACATGGGTACGGTGAAATGAGGTTTAATGGGTCTTAGAGGGAAGCAAAAGGTAAATGTCCTTAGAGAGCCTATTACTAGAAGGTAACTGGAGTTGTTGTTCTGCTCGTCTGATAAATGAGGGCGGGTGACAACTCCAGGTCTGTGCACAAAGTCCAGTCTGTATCTCAAGTACAAAGCTCCACTACAAATCATACTCTGGAGAAGAGTAAGTGTAGTTAAGACGTTCTCCTGTGCAACTTCTTACCTTCCTGAACAGCCGTTTACCATCAGTAGATGTTCATAGATCAGACTTCTCACTGCATACAGAATTCCTGCTTCTGTGTCAGGGTCAGAAAGCTATGAGGAACTCACTGTGAGTTTCGTAGAGTTATCTCATTAAGTGGACAATAAGTTAGAGTTCAGTGACTCCTGGGTTAGAGTGATTTGGTGTGGTACTGAAAACAGCTTGTGAAGTTGTCTGCTCACCAGCAGTGGTAATGTTACAGGCACTCACTGCAGTCATCCTTCCCAAAAGAACAAAGCAATGAGGCTTTGTCATATATTTCAGAACACCTGCACTTTACACTGACGGTTGTGATTCTATCTAGGAGTAGATGGCATCAGAAGACAGTTGGAAAAAAAAATATATATATATATATTTCACAGTAAAACAACCGTAGGCAGTCCAATCATTAAACATGACCACTTTTTTAGAGTGAGCATCAGGCTTGTTTGAGTAAAAGAACTGCTGCTTCAAAGAAATCCTTATTTCCTGATCACAGATTTAAGATGTTCCCGTTTGCACTCTTCAGTGAGCTCTTCAGCAATACGCAGAGCCTTGACTTTCACCAACAGGAGAACAACTTCAGTTTCATCACTATTACAAAAACAAGTTGATATAGCAACACATTCACACCTGACTTCAAAATCAATAAAGCTAAAATATGCTTTCAATAACACTAAGTCACACCACTTCTGGCAGACTTCTCCTTTTGGCTAGTTCAGTTATTATTGGAAGTGTTTACTCTTCAAAAAACAAAACCATCATTTTAAGCAGTTATTCCTAAAGCCTAGGAACCAATGCTTGCTTTGAAATTCTTTTATACACCAAGGTCATTAAAAAACAAAGAAACAAACAATAAAACAACTTTAAATGATAAATAATTACACTTCAGACTACGTCTGTCCCCATGGAAATAAGACCTTTCACCTCTTTACACTTCTCTATGTTTTCTTGCCCTGGTGGTGTGTTGAAGAGGTTCAGAAGAAGGCAACGATTCAGCAGCTTGCTCAGTCCCACACCATGGACTGTGTCTTCCTATACAGTCCCATCCCAAAGGAGAACCTTGGAGAGCAGCTGCAGTAATGGAGAAACAGAACATGCATATCTGATGGCTGAGGGTGCGTTAGAACCTCCTTTTTAAACTCAAAAGATACCATGTCCATCCAATCTCAGTACTCAAAAAACAGGATTTATTCTCTCCAAACTGTCAGAAGATCCCCAACATAAGCACATTTTCAACCATTCTGCACATCACCACTTCTAAAGAGAAGACTGACAGTGAGGATGGAAAACAAACTGAAAGGAGAAAACTTCAATCTGCAGTGGAAGACCACCGGTCTTGCCTTTAGAAACATGTATTTGACAGGACATTTAAGTCTGGCAATACACAATCTCAGAAGGTGATACCAGAATCTTATGTCTGTTTCGTGTCTGCCAGGTATCAGCACTAAGCTCCCTCTTGTCTTCTCTGCATCTGTCCATGACAAACCCTTACACAACAGCTTGCCCCAGGAGTGAATATGGCAAGTCCTCAACATTCCCAAATTCCCTGATTTTTCTACAGGAATGTGCAACATGGCAGCAGGAAGCCTATGCAGAGCTGTCACCATGGCCTTGTTAGCACACACAGCACGGGAACTGGGACGTTAATGTGTTTTCCTGCATCTAAACCTCATCTTTAGTACGAATCCAAATACACTCATAGAGGAAACGGATCTAAGAGGGAATTGAATCACAGGCATTCAGACATTCCTAACTCAGCACTTTAGACTGAATAAAGCTATACTAATACGCTTACACGCACATGCAGGGATTCCATTCTACAAGAGCAACATGGGCACTGTATGCACATACTGAGGAAACAGACCTATCCACAGAGTGCCAATGACTGATCTCATGGAAGGTTAGCAGGAACAGATGATGAAATTAAAGTCTCTTCACTACGTATCAGAGGTGGGTAAGCATAAATAGCTCACTGACGAAAACAGCTAACCTTCCTATTAAAAAGCATTAAGCTCTCAGGAATCAGATTCGACTGTAGATACATTTCCTCAAAGACAACAGTCTACTCTTAACTAAAATGATTTTCACAGACAAGATCGGTGTCTTTTCTTTACCTCAACAGCTGACCAAAACCGTCTGCCTTGGAATTTTGAACATGGAGATGATTTGTCTTCCACAGTGCTGGTCAGAAAAAGAGGAAGAGGAAATAAGGATTTTGTTTGACCTGAAAGTAAGACAAGCAGACAATTCATCTCTTAAACACCCATGAATTACAATTATGGAGTTCTTTCAGCAGTGACCACCAGAATAAAGGTCTAAGGAAACAGCTGTTAACTGAAACTCCTTGCAATACCCAATGGAATTAGCAGCTGGAAACACTCGAGTATGTGTTTAATGGATTCTCAGCAGAACAGCACTGCTTGTAACCAGACAAACATGCTGCATCAGGCTTAGCAACACTCTTCTCCCAGCTGTGTCTTAACCCCACATCTACCAGACTCTTACCAGTTATCCCCTCTCTAAGAGCGTCCAGCAATAAGCATCAGCAATATCAACTACTTCAGGAAAGAAAGGAGGAGTCAGGAGTAGAAGGGGGAGCAGACCACCACAAATAACACAAGCCCTCAGATACTCCAAGTTAAGATCACAAAACCAGACTCTGGGCTGTGCCCCATAAACTAAGAACTTTCCATTTATGAAAGCTTTTAGTTACAGGAGCAAAAAAGCATTAAGTCGACTGCGTAGTTACTCTTGTCAGAAAGAGTTCATAAACATCAGTGTTTGGTAACTATTCCTACAGAGAAACAGTAGAAGGCACATTTGTTCCGTTTGCTCATGGATGTCTACAATATATTTCACCCACGCTTCTGGGGAAAAGGTACAGAAAAATAGAAGAAAGGCTAAAAAAAGAGGTTAGGTTGCAGGTAGACTTGGTGGTCTTTAAGGTCTTTCCCAGCCTGAGCAGTTCTATGATTCTATGACTAAAAACAACAATTTTAAAAAGTAAAAAAATAAATTCCCAGAGACAGCTTACCTTTTCGGATACAGAGGGATAAAGACATCCTCCTCTACAGACTGCTTCATCCTCAGGACAACCGTGTTAATCAAATCCTGCCAAAAAAAGAAAAAAAGAAAAATATTAACACATCCTCACAAGAAAAGGATCTCACCTTCCACTTACAACAACTTTAGGCAGTTATTTTGTTCATGTGGAAAAGCAAAATACTAATTCAGCTGAATGCAGGTGCCACTGTATATAATAGACACTAAGATCACGACTGCATTAAAGACCTGTGAGCAAGTCTCAGCTTAGCCATCTTTCCTTTTTTTCTTTTCTTTTTTTTTTTTTTTTAATAAAATCCTCTTGGATAACGAGATTAATGTATTTTCCAGCTATGAAGTTCTATTAAAAAAACACAACAAAGCACCACAGCTACTATACAAACAGAATCTTCTCTAAAGCTTCTTCCTGAAGTCAAGTGTGGCGACTGCATAAACGTTTGTTATTATTTCTTTTCATACTAAGGGCCTAAACATCAACTTAGTTTCACCTACTTTATGCTGGATAAACTCCCAGATTTGCATGAGAATAAAACCAGAACTGGGCTAAGTGTATGTTACAGCGAATATTTACAGTGAATGCATACACCGTATCAAGAACTTCCTTCCCCATTACCACAGCAGCCTTTACCTGTTTTGCCTGACTGCATTCCCTTCTGGACAGGACTTGTTTTTCAAACACGTTATCACAAAGCTGTGTAAGGTTCTCAGTCTGTGAAGTCGATAAAGGATCCCACACATTCTTGGCAAATGCTGAAAAACAGGAATTATTTCATTCATGATATCCAAGTGGCTATCTGCTCTAGTTTCAAGGAAGCAAACATTCAAACAGCTAAACCTTTCATCTGCAGTAACCTTAACAAGTATTTGTAACTATCAACATAATTTTACATTACCACTTATTTAAGGTTTGATTACCTAGCTGCAGCGAACGTTCTCAAGACAACCTTAATATACCTATAATTTTTGGCAGGATAGTTTTTTCAGTCACTGTAAGCAAAACTTCTTTATCAGGATCATCATCTCTTTTTGATTCAGACGACTTTTTGGCATCGCTGAATCCTTCTACAGCTCTGAACCAGGGCATCTCTTTCAGGTCTGTAGAATTCTGCTGAAAGATCATTCCCATTCGTTGTTCAGCTGTCAGGATTGAGAGAAAAAGCTCCATGCAGAAATATATCTAATGATACCAAAAGATTCTCATTTAACAGTTTTACATGGATTCTAATCACTGAATGGACCAAAGCAGCAAGCTAAAACTGAACGTAAAGCTATACTTCAGAGGGTAGGGTTGTCAAAATATCAGCAAACAGCTCCACATTAATAAAGATGCAAGTGATTCATATGCAAACAGCCTAACAAGAGGAAAAGATGCACTCCTTCTAGTTAACAACACTTATCTCAAGCTCTGGAATGCCTCTATAACCCACGGCAAAGCTCCTGTACAGAAGTCTTCCCTGCAAGCAGCATGCCCCTGTCCTGCACTCTGGCAAAGGCTTTTTCAGGAAAAAAAGAGATACAGAAGACCAGAAAAAGACTTCTGCGGTTTTGAACAACTGCACAGATTTAAATACCCATTACATTTCATATTTTGTATGTCTCTTAAAAGCTCAGACACGAAAATCCTTCTTCTGTTATTCAGCAAATACGCATCGTGCCTCTCCCAGCTCCTCGTGACCTGCTCACTAAGGCAGTTCAAATCTCAATTTGAAATACATTCCAACTTTGGACAAAAAACTGATTAAACTAAAGAAGCCTACAATCTTATCTATTCTTCCTAAGGCATCGGTCAGAATTGTTTAAATGCATCAATTCTATGCTGTAGAAAATAAACGATATACCATTCAAAAGGAGTATTTCTTCACTCTCCCTTGAAAATCCTTCTCAAATATCTGAGGAATTTGCTCTCATATCCTGACCAACCTTTGCTCTTCTGGAATTCAGTCACCTCTGTCAGAGCCAGTTCTTCATCACTCGACATGCCTTCGTGGTGACCAGCTGTTTGTGAACGCTCTCTCAGCTGCCGCCTGCAAGTCCTGCATTCTGTAATGAACTCAGGTGAGATATTCACCATGTACATACGTAAAAGAAAGCTCAGTGATATACTAAGAACACCCGGTGAGAGCAATAGCCTAAGGAAACACAGTGAGGAAGCAGAAGTAAGCATGCAACCCTAGAGACACGGACTGTAACAGTAAGGTACTTTGTGAGCTGCCAAAGGACATTAAAAGCATCTCTAGCGACCTTCACTTCACCACATTCATACTAGGAACTCCCCCCACCTGAAACACCAAACATCTAACATGGTACTCCATACTATCCCTGCCAGAGGTAGTCTGTAAGAAACTACTGCGCTCTCAACAGTCCATCATCTCAGTTCTATGTAGCTTATGCAACAACTTGCATTGAAACTGTGACTGCATCCAAGTCTCACTGGGGCTAAAAAACGTTAGTCCTGGCACCACATACCATAAGAGCATGCAAAATGAACAAGAAAATTATATTTATACCTATTATTTGCATAGCATACCTCTTGTATGTAATTATTGACATTACTTAACGTTAAAGGTTAACAGTTTGCTTCAAGCAAAGTTTTATTACGTCGTTTTTCAACCAGTAAAACTCTTAAGTCCTTACCTGTGTCTAAACAGTGATGAGTCAAGGCACCAATGCAACTGGAACGGTTTCAGAGCTCCCAGTAACTTAAGGTCAGCAGCAGACCCCGACGTTCAAAATGTAGCACCTGGCCTACGCTGATAACAGAGGGTAGGTTAGATGTTCCTGATGCACCTACTGCCCCCCACCAGCAACAATACCACCTGCCTATTTTTGTCATCTGTGCAATAATCCACAATAATGCATTTCCTATATATAATCACAATATTATTTACTCCAATAGCAGGGAAAAATCTACTTTCAGTTTCGTGAACAGTCCTCACTTCAACTTACATTAAATTAATAGTACCTATTAACATTGAGATTCCAATCAGCACGAAGAAAACCCCCCATTAACAAACAGATGGTTTCCATATACCTTGAGCTTTGGAAAGGAAAGGCATTTTTGCACGTGTGTGTATCATCTCGCTTAGTAACTGCAAGGATTTACCTTCACCCCTGTGTAAGTAACAGGAAGCAGATACACACTTACTACAGTTAGATGTAATGATACGTACCTTCGATGCTCACACATTTTCAGAAGCTTCATCTTTTCATCACTCTCCAATCCATCATTACTTGGTTTGCCATTCCCAGCTACCAGAAGACAGGAACAAGACAAAGAGGTGAATGCAGAACACTGATTCTGCTTCTGCTCTTCATTTGGAGACTAACCAAAGTAAATAAAACCTCCTGATGAAAAATTCACAGTGTCCAGTCTAAAGCACAGTCAATATTATCAGTGAACTGTAGGACAGCTGTGGCTGCTCCCTCGTGCAGGGGGATTGCCAGGTCACAGCCTGAACCGGGAGGTGAGCACCTGAGTGAGCACAGGGAGGGACCCCAGATCCACCCTTCCTCTCTCCCCTTCCTGGTGACGCTTCCAGCTGTGCTTCCCAGAGTGCACACACACTCAGAGTCTGCATGCTTTGCACCCACCCCACCTGCACACCAGTTAGAACCAGAAAGGGCTACATCCCCGAGCTCACTCTTCTCAAGCTGCTGCCAGTTATCAGTCAATCCTTCTTTGTCCTCCTGTTCTACAGTGCCTGCGTCCCAAACAAAGGCTCCACATCACCTTCGTTTGCTTTACACCTTGTAACAAGTGATGGAATACCAGCTCACCGCTTCCCAGTCCTGGATGGAAACGGACAGTGCCTACCACAGTCTGTTCCCAACAATGGAAAAGGCAAACTGAGCCTGCATGTTAAGTTCCAGCTTCCAAACTTTACACATTATTGCATTTAGATTTCAACAGTCAGCTCCCTGCCGTCTCCTGTTATTTGTGTCCCCTTGTATGTATGTCCAAATTACCCCTACTGATTCTTCAGTTCAACAGAGAAGTAGAAGCCAGAAGCATTTTCTGCTTGGGCTGTTCATCTGTATCAGCGTCAGCTGGCTTCAGTGCACACAAGACACAAAACCGGCTGCCCCTACTGACATACTGCAGCATAAGAAAACACAGCATTTCCATCAAATACAACCAGCAACACAACAGTTGTTCTCTATGTAAGTTCTCTATGTATCTTTTCATGCCCCTGTAGAATTTGTAACTCATAGCAGCATCTGAAGGCTTCTCTCATTCCTGGGCAGTTATCTTTGAACTGTCAATGCTCTCCACGTGTGTCTCATACTCCCTCTAATGGGCACGGGGCACATCCTGCAGTGATGCCATCCTAAAAAAGAACACACTCAGACAATCAAAACCACGACAAGTCAACAGTTAACACACTTCTGAACATCTTCCGCTTAAAACAAAGCACAAAATCCTTGCTAATAGCAGCACCTGCATCGGAGCAAAGAAGAACTGCAAGACTTACCCATACCAACATTTACAGAAGCACTGTGTGTGGACAAGATTCATGCTTTGGAAAACACCAAATGTCACTGACGTAGTGGTAGTTCTGAAGGTACCACCACTGACATTTACCCATATTCCTCTACACAACATGCTCCTAAAGAACATAATATGGCAAGTGTAGCAATGTTACACTGAATAGATTCTACCCAAGTGGATGTGGATAGGAATACAGCATACATCAGTGCGTCCCACTTAATTTATACCAACTTAATATCACCAAGCTATTACTACCAGACGTGTTCTCCCTCCCCTTCTTGTTACTTTCCAAATAGGTCTCCCACTCTCGATAGTCTTTCACATTTGATTGTACTTGAACTCCCCGCATCATTTCATCCATTTCTTTCAGGTGATCAAGGCCAAAAAAAAAAAAAAAAAAAAAAGCATAGAATTCCACAGCAATATTTAGTCCACTTCAGTGGAAATTCTTTGAACACAAGCAGGCCAGCAGCAGTCTGTACAAAAGAGTATACATACACAGAGGTTCACACAAGTGAACGGCAGATGTTTGTGTTTCAGCTGCACGATGGTACGTGTTTCCGCGGTCTCTGGCGCCCCCGCGTGGCCGATCGGCGGAATGGCGGCCGCGTACGTTCGGTGCCGCCGTGGAAATAGATGAGGGGCAGCCTGGTTTAGAAGGAGGAGATCGCTGAGCCGGCGGTCCGACAACCGGCAGCTCGCCCGCACGCGTAGCGCTTAGGAGCAACAGTTGCTGGTTTGGAGTTGTCGGGCACATGCTCGCTGTGATCTGGAGGACTAATCACAATAGAGAGCGGCGGATGAGCTGCACAGAGCGGTTACGAAGCCGCTTCCGCATTCCTACGCGCACGCGTTGTGCCGCCTGCAGGACTGAGCAGCGGACAGCGGCAGTTCCGCGCATTGGCCACGAGGTGGCGGCAGAGACCGCGGAAAGAACCTCGACGGGATCGATGCGGCCCGCGGCGCAATCGCTGGCGGTCAGTGCTCTGTCGCCATGACGGGGGAAGAACACGGAATGAGAAGTGGGGGGCGGTGGGGGTGAAGACGAAGAAAACAGAGGGAAACTCCTCCAAACTCAGGAAAGCCGTGCTAAGAGCTTTACAAAAAGAAAATAATAATAATAATAACAAAAATTTAATTCCTTTTTGCCAGCATCTGTTTCACAGTTTTTAAATATTCACATACCAAAATGTAACTGCCCAGTACATTTAACGACAACAAAATTAAAGCACGTTGGCAGAAAGCAGAGCGCCATATTGGTGTTCACTCAGCCTCTGTCTTCTTCGTGCTTTCATGTATTTCACAGCTACCTAATGTAAATCACAGCTACCTCTGGAAGACAGCCCGAGAGCTGTGCAGGTCCATCAGGCTCAGCTGCAGCTTTTCATCTGCCCTTCTCTGGCCCTCCTGCAGCTGGAGAGAGAGCACAGGAGGGCACGTGGGATGCAGACCCTCCCCAGTCGGCCGCAGCAGTCGCTCCTGCCAGCACTCCCTTTCCCCCACGTCTTTCCCATTGGACAGTCTGGAGCCCTGTGTGGCAGAGGAGGAGAGAGCTGCAGGCAGAAGGAAAACGGGCTGCTGGGATTCCTCCATCCCACTGCCAGGTGTCTCCTCTGGCATTTTGGGGGTGGGAAGGGAGTTGTGGGAGCACCCGTGGGGCTCCGGGCAGGAGGGAAGGAAGCAAAGATGCAGCTGCAGGCAGCGGGCTCTGGGCTGGAGCAGTGCAGCCAGGCACAAACAGTGACAACGTACACACACAGATAAACACCCAGTACAGAATCTGGCACTCCGCGGTCCTCCCAGAGCTTGTTACTGCTTTTTAGGCTGCCCTACAGGTATTCTGTCCTATCCCCTTCATTCCCGTGTCTTGCCCCCTTCCTTCACCCCGTGCCTTCCCCATTCCTTTTCCAGGCTTTCCCTTTCCTTTCCCCGCTTCCTTCCCCACGCCTTCCCCCTGCAACAGCCCCATGTTCTGCTGCTGTTCTCAGCTGACAATCCTTACACCACACTTTTCAAACACATCGGATCAGACTGCACACTGGCACTGATTTTAAAACAACACCACCAACAACAAATACATACAGTATTATGCTGTGGATAACAAACTCCTACCTGCATTGAAGACCAATAGCAGCTCCTCATCCTGCAGTAACTCCTGCACACAGCCAGGTCTCCCGTGCAGGGATTTGGCATCTGCAGTGGCTTCGCAACACTGGATTTGAGTCTTTGACTTCCACCTCAATCTGCTCGACAGCTCCCCCCCTCAATCTGCTCTTGTGCTCCAGAGAGAGATCCAAGGCATGAAGAGGTGCAGTGCAACACAACTGGATAACGCTCTTGAAGAATGGCAACACCTGAGCAACACAGAGGAAGGCTAGCAGGAATAAAAGGGCAAAGCAAGGCAAAACCTCAGGGAAAGAAAGGGAAAGGTGAGAGGAAAATGTCACACAGCCTGCAAGGTGCCCTAAAGAGCCATAACAAAGTCTGGCAGCACTGCCGTGCTGTGCAATGGGAAAGATTAGTATATGTATACGGTCCTTACCTGTTCAGGCAACGAGTCACCTAAGTTGGGTTCTGGGGAATCAATGGGACATGCAGGCTTTCCAATTCCTGAGCAGCATATGGACAAGCAAGGAGAAGGAAATAAAGGATGGCAGAGCACCATCAACACACTCAGTGCATGTCCATGCAGACTCGCAAACCCACAGCTTCCTGGGTTGTTTCTGCTTTTGTAGCATTTGCGTGCTGCAGA
The DNA here is from genome assembly GCF_016699485.2 of Gallus gallus. Classification (NCBI taxonomy): domain Eukaryota; kingdom Metazoa; phylum Chordata; class Aves; order Galliformes; family Phasianidae; genus Gallus; species Gallus gallus. Next base: position 79,079,194 of record NC_052572.1, read on the forward strand.
TGAGGAAAACGCTCTGCTGTTTGAGTCTTCTTCTGCAAGAGCCACCTACAGGTAAATGGCAGCTAACCTGCAGACCGAGCACTACTGCCTGCACGCTGGTCAGGGGGAGCTCCTCCTGCCGCTGCTGGATGCTGATGCTGAGAGGGCTGGAGATGCTCTGCAGGGCCAGCTCGTAGCTGGGAGCCAGGAATGGACACGGCGGGAGAGAGGAGAGAGCTGGCGGGGACCAGCCCAGGCATCCCTCACTCAAAAGCTTTGAAGTTGCATGCTGCTTCTTGGCACTTTGTCCCCCACAACTCCAGAGCACTTCCAGCTCTTCCTTGGTAATTCACGGCTTGCACAGTGCCAAACGCAACCAAGAAAAAAAGGCAAGAAAGAAGCAAAGGCCATGGCTATGCACACAAGCGGCCAGGAAGGGTTCAGCAGGAGAATGAAACCTACAGAAGTCAACTCAACAGATTCCAAGGAATTCATTGACATCTGACACAATTTGCAACGCCAGAAGCACTGCCTCGCCAACAGCACCGTATTGGGAAAGCAGCACGTCCAAATCAGCCCCCTTGCCCTGCTCTACCCGCTCAGCCCAACACAGAAATTAAACACACAAACTCTCTTGCTTTGGCTCACGGCAGCCATCAAGCTCATGCTTTAGTGACACGGAGAACTCCATCTCCAGCTACTCCGTGTCTCGCTCACCACAAGCTCGGCTGGGAGCTGTCGCTCAGCCTGACACCACAGGCTGAAAAGAAATGTACATAAGCAGATGCTCTTATCCACACGTGCAAATCTGGGGGCGAGGAATAAAAGGCTCCTTGGGCCATGGGCAAAGCAGGGAGCAGATGATAGGCAGGAAACAGGAAGGAGTTCAAGACCAGCTCTCCTACACCAAAGACAGGGGGAGCTGAGTCAGCACCACGGGAGGTCTTACGACACAGCTTGAGAGCTTACAGAGACCTGAGGTTTCCAAAGGAGGCCGCCAGGGTAACTCTCACCAGTCTTTTGCAGGGCTCTCACGGATGCTTGCGATGCTGACTTCCACTGCCTATGGCATCTGTAGAAAGCCCAGGTGGCAAATGCTCACTCTGTCTGGGTAACGCTTCCGTGCTTCCATGGTTATCACTGAAACAAAAGGAAAAAAAAAAAAAGCATGCCACCCTATGAAATTTGCCTCTCTACTGCTGCTGTCAGTGTGACATTCAAGTCTGTGTTCCACACAGCTCCATCTGAGTGCCAAAAAGAAACACATACAGAGATGCTTAGAAGATTCTTTGTGCAGATACAAGTGCAGGGTGCATGCGTATTCTCTACAGCAAGAAACATTAATTTCTCAAGCAGTCGTATGAAAGGTCAATGAAAAGGAAATAGATGATGAACCCCTTTCATAGAAGAAGTCCTTGCTAAACCTCTCCCCATCAAAAAGGAAGCCTCCGGGCATTGTTAGCAGCAGTTCCCAGAACATCTTGCACCACAAAATGCAGCACGCTCCTTTTTTTCCACAGGTTCCTCGTTTCTCTCATCGGCATCAGATTTACTCCACTTCAAATACACGCATCAGAACAGCCCTTCAGTTTGGCTGAGGTAGGAACCCACTGCTGGGATGTCCCCCACTCCCGTTCCCCACTATGTCCAGCACTGGGGGAAAGTGGGGAAAGGAAGAGCAACTGCCATCACCTACCCAGACATCCGCAGGGCCTTCCATACAGTCTCACATCACAGGGAGAAGCGGGAGAGCTCTCGTGGCACAAAGAGTGCACTTTGGCCACAAGAACCCCAGGCACAGCTACAGGCTTGGGGCAGAGTGGCTGGAAGACTGTGGAGAGGAAATGGACCTGGGGGTGTTGATTGATGCTAGACTGAACACTGCCAGCAGTGTGCCCAGGCGGCCAAAAAGGCCAATGGCATCCGGGCTTGTATCAGAAATAGTGTGGCCAGCAGAAATAGGGAAGTAATTGTCCCCCTGTACTCAGCACTGGTGAGGCCGCACCTCGAGTACTGTGTCCAGTTTTGGGCCCCTCACTATAAGAAAGACATCGAGGCCCTGGAGCGTGTCCAGAGGAGGGCAACAAAGCTGGTGAGGGCTCTGGAGCACAGGCCTTATGAGGAGTGGCTGAAGGAGCTGGGATTGCTCAGTCTGGAGAAGAGGAGGCTCAGGAGAGACCTTATTGCTCTCCATAACTACCTGAAGGGAGGCTGTAGTGAGCTGGGGGCCAGCCTCTTCTCTCGGGTGACTAGTGATAGGACTAGAGGGAATGGCCTCAAGCTGCGCCAGGGAAGATTCAGGCTGGATGTTAGGAAATACTACTTGTCTGAAACGGTGGCCCGGCCCTGGAATGGGCTGCCATTCCAGAGAGGTGGTGGAGTCATCAAACCTGGTGGTGTTCAACGAGCGTTTGGATGTTGTGTTGAGGGACATGGTTTAGCGGGAACCATTGGTGAAGGGCAAATGGTTGGACTGGATGATCCTGTGGGTCTTTTCCAACCTTAGCGATTCTAGGATTCTAGGAAAGCTCAGAGAAGGCTGGAGAAATCAAGGTTGCCTCTAAGGTGCTGCTTTCAAACAGCATGAGTTGTTGGGCATGAGACCGGAAAGACAAGGTTCTGGTTCCAAAGGCTTCCAATCCCCGTGGATGTGGCTGTCTGCAAAGACAACAGCTGCCTGCTTTCCAGCAGGGTGATGCTCACCCAGCAAAGCACTCACCCAGCAGATGCCTTTCCTACAGTCACAGCATCAGCAAGGTAGGAAAAGACCTCTGAGATCATCCAGTCCAACCACCCACTACCACCAATATTTCCTTCCCACTTAGCCACGTCCCTCACTACAACATCCAGTGTCCCTTGAACACCCGCAGGGACAGGAACTCTATCACCTCCCTGGGCAGCCTGCTCCAGCGGCTGACCACTCACTGGGAGAAGTTCTTCTTCACATCCAACCTCAATCTCCCCTCAGGTAACTTGAGGCCATTCCCTCTAGTCCTAGCACTAGTTCCATGCGAGAAGAAGACCACCCCCACCTCCACATAACCTCTTGTCCGTCACGTAACTGGACAGAGGGAGAAGGTCTTCCCTGTGCCTCCTTTTCTCCACACTAAGGAATCCCACTTCCCTCAGCCGCTCCCCATCACACTTGAGCTCTAGACCCCTCACAGCTTCATTGCGCTTCTCTGGACACACTGCAGGCTTTCAGGGTCCCCCTTCTAGACAGGAGCCCAGAACTGAACACACTACTAAAGGAGAGGACTCACCAGTGCTGAGTGCAGTACAGTGGCAATGATCACTTCCCTGCTCCTGCTGCCTCCGGCCCTTTGCAGTGCACTTCCACTCTAAACCGTTCCTTCTGCGCTACCGCTCGGATCCTCCCTTAGGGCTGGAGCTCAAGAGGTCAACACAACACAAAGAACACAACGTGCAACTGGAAGGCATGTCGCAAAGCCTGAAGAGTGAGAACGGGACCCTGCAGTTAGAGACTCTGAGAAGGGCCTCCCAGGATGCCTGGGGAAGGGGACCTGCAAGTCGGACGCAAGGGAAGAGCAACAGAAACTTCCCTAAAGAAGTTACAGAAATCTTCACTAAGGTATGCTTAGCTGTGTGGCTATCAGGGATGCCTGGTAGAGCCAAAATGCAGCCCTAAGTTTAAAGCAAGAGCTACGGCTAGCCCATTCAGGGTAAAGCCTCATATCCCTTTGAGGATATGCAACTGGAGAAGGAGAAAAGAAACCATAGATAACTTGTGGATTTCGGATTACTAATTGAATGTGAATCCAAATTCAATACTCCAATCTTGCCGATGAAAACTTGGATAGCTAGTGCTATAGTTTAGTACAAGATTGGAGGGCAAGTAATAGAACTGTTGAATGTATTCACTCTGTGGCGGCAAATCCATACACTTTAGTAACTAAGTTAGGGAGTGAGTAGGTGGAGTTTGCCTTCTGCATGTGAAGGATGCCTTTTCTGCCTGGTTTGGCCAAAGGAAGCCTAAGGTGATTTGCCATTGAATAGGAGAGCCCCAGTCCGGGACAAAAAAGACTCCATTCACCTGGACAGTGTTAGCCAGGGCTGTGAGAATAGCCCAAGGATTTTGGAGAACTGCTCAACTCGGGAGCCTGAGATTTGCGTTCCTCCATCCCACGGTGGATCTTGATTGCAGCATGTGGATGCCACAGAAACAAAGAGGGCTGTGTGCAATGGACTGCGAATGTGCTGAATTTCTTGGTTTCAATGATGATCGCCTTTCTCAACAGAAGGCACCAAGAACTCAACGGCAAGGGACCTATCTGGGATAGGAGGTTACAGCTGGACTTGGAACCTCAAGGACTGCCAGGAAAGAAGCCATCTGCCAAAGCCCTGAGCCACAAAGTGCCGAGGAACTCCGTACATTCTCAGGAATGACAGCAGGGTGCCAACCGTGGATACACGGCTACGGACTGTTGGTAAAGCCCCTTCATGAAGTAAGTAAGAGATGGCCAGAGTGCTTGAGGGCGGTGGCTGCACCAGTGCTCAAGATTCAAGAACCTGGTAAATTTACGCTAGGCCAAAGAATAACAGTTTTAATATCTGATGCAGTGTCTACTGTATTGGAGGTAAAAGGGGGCATTGGCTCTCACCCCCAGAGGGTCCTGAAATACCAGGCCATCCTGGTACAGCAGGATGATGCAGAAATAACTGTAACTAATATTGTCAACCCAGCATCTTTCCTTAGCGGAACTCCTGGAGAACAAGCATTTCAGGACTGCTTTGAAACAACTGCGGCTATGGACCTTTGCCAGTCGGACCCGAAAGATGAATCCTTAGAAGATGCAGAAGACACCTGGCTTACTGATGCAAGCAGGTTGGTGAGACAAGGAAACCGTAAGGCAGGATATGCAGGAACTGCTACTGACAAGGTCACCGAAACACAACCATGACCTGGGGGGACTGTCTCTAGGAAGCCTGAAATAACTGCCTTGACAAGAGCCTGACATAGACGCACAGATGCTAATTGTGGAGATGGGATGCTACATGCTCATAGGACCACCTGAAGAGAGCAAGGATTGCTCACACACAAGGAAAAATAGCCTGATGTAAATCATCAAAGAGTGTGGCTATCATCCATTGTCAAGGACATCAGAAAGGGAACACCGTACCGGAAAGTAGAGAGAAGATGGTGGATCAGGGGGCAGAACAGGTCGTGGAACAGGGCTTTAATTCCAGACCGTAAGCTTAAAATTGCTGAACCTGAGTCAAAACCTGTAAAATATTTTCAAGAAGACAGCAATCTAATTCATCATTTAGAAGGGAAGAGAGCAGGCTGACAGATGGACACATTGTTTTGCCCTTTGCTACTCCATGGAAATTGGTTCTAAGAGAGGAGAGGAAAATGTCTTGGGCAAACAGACGTTACAAAGCACGATCCTAGTACCAGCAAAGGGCTACAAGTGGGCCTATTGGGAAAGGGAACCTTCCAGGGCAACAGTGACAAAGTGACTTCCTGAAACCCCCAAGAAAAGGGCGGGATCGCTGGATGTTGGCACTAACTGATAGCTTTTGGGGATGGCCAGAGGTATTTCCCTGGAGGACTCCTAAGGCTGCGGAAGCAACAAAAATGCTGTTACATGCTGTTAATTCCAAGGTTCGGGGTTCCTGTACCAATCTCAGCAGATCGAGGCCCACATTTTTGCCAAGGTCGTCCAAAAAAAAAAATTAAGCACATTACTGGGAATTGATTGGCAATTGCACACCTTATAGACGGCAGTCATGCGGACAGGTGGAAAAAACGAATCACCTGATCAAATTACAGATAGGAAAACTTGGCCAAGAGGCTGGGATTCCCTGGCTGCAGGCACTGCCTTTGGCACTTCTGAGAATTTGGACTAAACCCCAAAGCAAGGAAGGATTAAGCCCACATGAGATTCTTTATGGGTGACCCTATACTGTACAAAAGGAAATCTCTATACAGGTGGGGGATAAGGTGTTGAGTGAATATATGGTCAGCTTGGCAAAGCAATTAAAGAAAATTGAACAAGCAGTATTTGGTGCCAGGGCACAAGGCCTAGATGGTCCAGTGCATGATGTATTGCCAGGCGACTATGTTTATGTTAAACCTCTCTCTCAGATTCACCTCTGGAACCAAAGTGGGAAGGACCCTACAGAATTCTCCTGACCACCCATACCACTGCCAAGGTAGAGGGACTTACACTGTGGATACGTCATACCCGCCTGAAGAAAGCACCAGGACCACAGCGGACAGCAGAAGAGAGCGGACCACTGAAAATCAGGATCCATAAGCATGTATAAGATTTTGATAATAGTCAGTATGATTGGAGCAGTAGTCACAGCTTGGCAAGAGAATAGCTACTTAAAAATAACTGATAAAATTGGCCAGGCTCTCAACAAATCTTGTTGGATATGCACTGGCTTCCCTAGAGGGGAGGGAAAAGTGCCCGTTTATGGGATAGTGGCACTAAATTGGACCATTCCATATTGGGTAGAGCACAGAAAGTGTAAGTTTGGGATAGAAGACAAGTCACAAAAGGGACCTAAGTTTGATTTACTAGTTATTAACTTTACTAGATCTATCTTTGTAGGCAGAAAAACTGATGGTAAAGGTGGGGTGGAGGTTGGATGACGGAACTTGACAGGCATAGAGTGTAGTTGGGAATATGGAAATTCTGGGGTAATATCAGGGATCAGTGAAGCTGGAAGGTGGAGCCAAGGTGGGGGGTGTGATCCTAGAATCGATAAGGATTCTCAGTGGGTCTCAGATAAGAACATACTCGGAATTGTAGAGATGGGAGCATCATTCACTCACCAGGAAAAGATGGCCAGGCCATGTCAGTTACCTCATGGATACTGGTGGCTATGTGGAGACGGCCAGGCACGAAAGGCATTACCTTTAAATTGGACAGGGACTTGTACTACAGGATACTTAATACCCCAGACCATGGTGCATGAGAAAATCCCTTGGGGACTCCTGAGGATCCCTTGAATTAGAACTAAGCATACATACAACCCCCTAGCTATATATAACAAGGGATACCACAGCTTTCTGAGAGCTCTTATCCCGGCTCTAGGAGTTACCCAGCTAGAAAAAGCTAGAGTCAATATCTCTGCAACTCTGGAAATCATGGAGAATGCCACAACAGATGTATTACGGGCAATCCAAGAATAGGTATTCTCTTTATCCAAAGTAGTACTCCAAAATAGGATGGCATTAGACCTATTAACAGCCAAGGAAGGAGGGGTATGTACAGTAATAAATCAGAGTTGTTGTGCTTACATCGGTAAGGATTTAAGAACTGAAACAGATTTAAGGAAAATTTGGGAACAGACGAAAGTCCTGCATAGGACAAGTCAGGATGACACCAACTGGAAGGAAGATTTATGGAACCTGCTTTCTAGCTGGCTACCAAATCTAGGATGGTTAAAGCAGCTCTTCCTAGTTTGTATCATCTTGGTACTGATTGTAGGTTTTACCTGTGTGATGATAAAGTGCTCTGCCTGCCTGTGCCGAAATACGAGAAAAGAATACGAGATATGGAAGAAACATGAGCTAAGGCAAAATGTGGAAAGTGGGACCTATTTTGGTAGAACAGATTAGAGAATTTAGCAGGTAGAAGTCCTGCTAGATTATAATAAAGGGGGGAATTGAAGGGCAAAATCAGGTCCCTGCAGTATAGGAAGAGGGGCTTCATAGCAAGAAAAGAGAAAGCAGCTTCACAAGGTAGACATAAGGGGCAAATCGAGATAGTTTATGTAGAGAGTATTAGAAAACAAAGGGATTCCAAGCACTTTCACAGGTGCTAGGTCCAGAATAACGAGGAGAATGAAGGCCATAAAGATAAGGACTGGAGAACAGCTCGAAAACATTTGGCAGGGAGGTGATTAGATGTCTGAAGTTACCTCATGGATACCACATGGTGGTTATGTGGGGACGCTCAGGCACGGAATGCAGTACCTTTACATTGGACAGGGACTTGCACTACAGGATACTTAATAGCCCAGACCATGGTGCGTGAGGAGATCCCTCGGGGACTCCTGAGGACCCTTGGGATTCAAACGAAGCGTACATACAACCCCCTAGCTATATAGAACAAGGGATACCACCGCTTTCCGAGAGCCCTTATCCCGGCCCTAGGAGTTGCCCAGCTAGAAAAAGCTAGAGTCAATATCTCTGCAACTCTGGAAATGATAGAGAATGCCACAACGGATGCATTACGAGCAATCCAAGAAGAAGTATCCCCTTTATCCAAAGCAGTGCTCCAGAATAGGATGGCACTAGACTGATTAACAGCCAAGGAAGGAGGGGTATGCACAGTAATAAGTCAGAGTCGCTGTGCATACAGCAAGAAGGATTTAAGAATCGAGAGAGATTGATGGAAAGTTTGGGAACAGACCAAAGTCCTGCATAGGACAAGTCAGGATGACCCCAGCTGGGAAGGAGATTTAGGGAACTTGCTTACTAGCTGGCTACTGAGTCTAGGATGGTTAAAGCAGCTCTTCCTAGTTTGCATCCTCTTGGTGCTGTTGGGAGGTTTTACCTGTGTCATGATGAGATGCTCTGCCTGCCTGTGCCGGAGTACTAGAAAGAAAAAGGAGATATGGAAGAGACATGCATTGAGGCCAAAGGTGGGAAGTAGGGCCTATTTTGGGACACGTAGAACAGAATCAAAATGATCTAGCAGGTAGAAGCCCTGCTAGACTATAGAAAAGGGGGGAACTGAAGAGTGAGAACAGGAGCCTGCAGTTAGAGAGAGAAGGGCCTCACAGCAAGAAAAGGGAGAGTAGCTGCACAGAGTAGAAATAAGAGGCAAACAAAGGGAGTTTAGATAGAGAGTGTTAGAAAACAAGGGATTGCAAGCACTTTCACAGACACTAGGTCAGGAATAACAGGGAGGATGAAGGCCATCGAGATAAGGGCTGGAGAGCAGCTCGAAAGCACGTGGCAGGGAGCTGATTAGATGTCTACAGGGCAAGTTAGTGTGAATGTTAGGTGGAGCGATCCCCCTTGCACCAGGGAGTACGCGCATCACCAAGAAACACATGCCTGCTCTATATCCTATACCGGCTATACGGTCTGATTGCCACACATCAAGCCCAGAACAGACACCTCTCTCACCTTGGGCACAGCTCACCAACCAAGAGCCAGGCCTTGCCAACTTGGTTGATCTGAGAAGGCGGGAGGGGGCCGCACATCACACCAGAAGTATCCATTTCACTTGCAGCTCCACGGAGAGAACAACACCAACTAACAGGCCTGAATGAATTCGCTCACAAGATGAACAATGAGATTGTTCTTCATTAAAAAGCGTACAGAGATTCCTAAACCAAAAAGAGAAGGGCAGCACTTCAGATTGGCCAAAGAGATTCCTGTTCCTACGCCTCATGCTCTTACACCAGCTTGACTCGCCTCATCCCCTTCCCCTACTCCTCCGTGATGCCCACTGGCTTCAAGTCAGGTCGCAAACACATAGGACTCCTTCCACACAACTCCAGCAGAAAGGATGTCACACTTGTTCCATACACTCAAATGGACCAAGCAGTGCTCTGCAGTCTGCTACGCAGACTCAGCCCCAAAGCCTGGCTGGGCATCAGCACGTGCATCATTCTTCAAACGCCCCAGCCCAGCAGCAAGGGAACAAAGCGTTGCGACAGCTGAAACAAAAATGCTCGGGGACATTCCTGCTAGCACTGAACGTGAACAGATCTACCATTGAGCAACAGGACGTGGGACAAACAGCAGAAAACAACCAACCTCAAGAACTAACTCGTTGCCAGTTGGTCCAGATGTCTGTATGCTCCCTCCCACGGCCCAGGCCAAGCTTGCTGAGATGCTCCTCCTTTGTGCAGGATGACAACGGTGCCCATGGCATGTGGTGGCTATGCACTGCATGCCTTTTACTTGCTTTTCCTCTCTCCATCCTCCATCACCAAACAGCACCTCCAATCTCTCCCGACTAAAAAATCTCTTGGGGAAAAAAAGAACTGGCAACCTTACTTTTAAAATTACAACTTGATGCTTTAAAGCAGAAGCTCACCTAGCAAGGACACCTACCTTTGACAAGGTCAACCTACATGGAAGAGTTATTCCTCTGCGTCTGCACACACGGCACGCATTTTCAGCTGCAATAGTCAGCCCAGTTCTCAGCACAGCTTTACCATCCACAGAAAGCCAGTTCAGGGCCACCATCTTTTTCTCTCTTCTTAAACACTCTACTGCTGCAAGAAGCAACGGTTACAATCACACAATCACTGAACTGTAGGGGCTGGAAGGGACCTCTAGAGATCACTGAGTCCAACCACTCCCCCCGCAAAACAGGCTCCACACAGCAGGCTGTACTGTAGGCATCCAGCTGGGTTTGGAGTATCTCCAGAGAAGGACAATCCACAACCTCCCTGGGCAGCCTGACTATATACCCCCCCGCCCAGAACCTCCCCACAGCCACCTATAGACCCAAATCCTCCGATGGCTCACCACAGCCCCAGATCCCCCCTAGAGTCCCCCTCAGCTCCTTATAGACCCATACGCCTTAACAGTCCCTGCACAGCCCCCTACAGCAGCCCCATATCCCCCTATAGAATCATAGAATCATAGAATCGCTAAGGTTGGAAAAGACCCACAGGATCATCCAGTCCAACCATCCGCCCTTCATCAATGGTTCTCGCTAAACCATGTCCCTCAACACAACATCCAAACGCTCTTTAAACACTACCAGGCTCGGTGACTCCACTACCTCTCTAGGCAGCCCATTCCAGTGCCTGACCACCCTTTCAGACAAGTAGTATTTCCTAACGTCCAGCCTGAACCTTCCCTGACGCAGCTTGAAGCCATTCCCTCTCGTTCTATCACTAGTCACCCGGGAGAAGAGGCTGACCCCCAGCTCACCACAACCTCCCTTCAGGTAGTTATAGAGAGCAATAAGGTCTCCCCTGAGCCTTCTCTTCTCTAGACTGAACAACCTCAGCTCCTTCAGCCGCTCCTCATAAGGCCTGTGCTCCAGAGCCCTCACCAGCTTTGTTGCCCTCCTCTGGACACGCTCCAGGGCCTCGATGTCTTTCTTACATTGAGGGGCCCAAAACTGGACACAGTACTCGAGGTGCGGCCTCACCAGTGCTGAGTACAGGGGAATAATTACTTCCCTGTTCCTGCTGGCCACACTATTTCTGATACAAGCCAGGATGCCATTGGCCTTTTTGGCCACCTGGGCACACTGCTGGCTCATGTTCAGTCTAGCATCAATCAACACCCCCAGGTCCATTTCCTCTACACAGTCTTCCAGCCACTCTGCCCCAAGCCTGTAGCGTTGCCTGGGGTTATTGTGGCCAAAGTGCAGGACCCGGCATTTGGTCTTGTTGAATCCCATCCCATTGGCTTCAGCCCAGCCATCCAGCCTATCCAGATCCCTCTGTAAGGCCTCGCTACCCTCAGGCAGATCAACACTTTTAGCTAGCTTGGTGTCATCTGCAAACTTACTGAGGGTGCACTCAATGCCCTCATCCAGGTCATCAATAAAGATATTAAAGAGGAAGGCCCCAGCACCGACCCCTGGGGAACACCACTCGTGACCGGTCACCAGCTGGATTTAACTCCATTCACTACCACTCTCTGGGCCCGGCCCTCCAGCCAGTTCCTTACCCAGCAAAGAATGTATCTGTCCAAGCCACGATCTGCCAGCTTCTGGAGAAGAATACTGTGCGAGACAGTGTCAAAGGCTTTGCTGAAGTCTAGGTAGACCACATCAACAGCCTTTCCCTCATTCACCAGACAGGTCACTGGATCATAGAAGGAGATCAGGTTGGTCAAGCAGGACCTGCCCTTCGTGAACCCATGCTGGCTAGGCCTGATCCCCCGGTTGACCTGCATGTGCCGCGTGATCTCCCTCAAGACAATCTGCTCCATAATCTTCCCCGGCACCGAGGTTAGGCTAACAGGCCTGTAGTTCCCCGGATCCTCCCTGCAGCCCTTCTTGTAGATGGGAGTCACATTGGCAAGCCTCCAGTCTTCTGGGATCTCACCCGTCAACAAGGAGCACTGATAGATGATGGAAAGCGGCTCGGCTATCACCTCCGCCAGTTCCCTCAGCACTCTCGGGTGAATCTCATCCGGTCCCATGGACTCGTGGCAGTCCAGTTGGAGAAGCAGGTCTCTAACTGTTACCTCCTGAATCGTGGGGGGTTTAGTCTGCTCCCCAGCCAAGGCTGCCAGGTCAGGGAGTAGAGAAACCTGAGGATAACCGGTCTGTCTTTTAAAGACAGAGGTAAAGAAGGCATTCAGAACATCTGCCTTTTCCTCATCCTCAGTGGTTACATTGCCAGCCTCATCCAGTAGAGAATGGAGATTCTCCCTGGTCCTCCTCTTGCTGTTGATATACTTGTAAAAGAGTTTCTTGTTCCCTTTTACCCCAGCAGCCAGCTTGAGTTCAAGCTGGGCTTTAGCCTTTCTGATTTTCTCCCTGCACATCTTAACAACTTCTTTGTATTCTTTCTAGGTTGCCCGTCCCTTCTTCCAGAGGAGGTAGATTCTCTTTTTCTCCTGGAGCCTCAAGAAGAGTTCCCTATTCATCCACGCCGGTCTTCTTCCGCACCGGCTCATTTTGCGGCTTAGGGGGACAGCCTGCTCCTGCGCCTTTAAGACTTCCTTCTTAAAGAGCAACCAGCCATCCTGTACCCCTTTGCTTTCTAATACTGACCCCAGGGGACTCTCCCTACTAGTCTCCTGAACAATTCAAAGTCTGCCCTCCGGAAGTCCAAGGTAGCAGTTTTGCTGTCCCCCCTCCTGCCTCCACCAAGAATCGAGAACTCTACCATGTCGTGGTCACTCTGCCCAAGACAGCCCCCAACCTCTACATCTCCCACCAGACCTTCTCTGTTTGTGAACAGCAGGTCTAACAGGGCAGCTCCTCTCGTAGGTTCTCTTACCAGCTGCATCAAGAAGCCTCCCCGCAGCTCCCAGTAGCCACAGGCCCACCTTAGCCCCGGTTCTGGGGAGCTGCAGGGGGTCTGGGGGCACCGGGAGCAGCGCTGGAGGGGTTGGAGGTGGGGGGGCACGGTTCAGATGCTGGCAGCAGCACTGTGGCGCTGGGGGACCCGAGGCCTCCATCCGTCCCAATCCCATCACCCATCCCACAGCCCTCATCCCAATCCCACAGCCCAACCCCACGGGGGGTCCACGGGGGAGGGGAGGGCAGTGTGCTTGGGGGGCCGCGCAGGGCTCCTCTCCCTCTCCCGCTCCCGTTCTCCCGCACACCTCCGGCGGAGCTGTCCTCAGCACTCGCTCCCGTTGTGCCGCGGCTTCCGGCTCGCTGCTGCCCGGACAGCGCCGGCTGACGCCGCGCTCTCCTGCGGGGCGGCCCGGGCTGCCGGAGCGGCGCTTCGCTGAAGAGAGCCGCGCCTGACACTGCCGGCTCCCAACGGCCGCTCCCGCGCACGGCAGCTCAGCCAATGGGAGCCGGCGAAGCTGCCGCTGACCAATGAGAGCCCGGGGGATGGACAGAGCTGTTGCTGACCAATGAGACGCCGGGGGAGGGACAGAGCTGCCGCTGACCAATGAGACGCAGGGGGACGGACAGAGCTGCTGCTGACCAATGAGAGCCCGGGGGAGGGACGGGCAGATGCTGCTCACGGGGAGCTCCTCCTGCCACTGCTGGATGCTGATGCTGACAGGGCTGCAGATGCTCTGCAGGGCCAGCTCGTAGCTGGCAGCCAGGAATGGACACGGCGGGAGAGACGAGAGAGTTGGCGGGGAGCAGCCAGGGCATCCCTCACTCAAAAGCATCACAAAGCCACAGCCAGCAAGCTGGCCATGATCATGAGCAGCATCCCGGATGCTGGAGATTCTTTGCTACCATACACTACGGGAGCACAGCTCTCGCTGCAGGCATCCCACAGCCAGACAAAATGGGAACAAACCCGCAGCTCTGCTGCACGCACAGCCCACAGCCATAGCCTTGCAACATGAGCTGCCTTGCTGTTGCTTGCATCCATCCCAATCCCTGGGAATGAAGACTCAGAAGGCAGTCAAGGCGTTGATCCAGCACCAGCGTGCTTTTATTCCCTAAGAGCCAGGAGGGCCTTTTGGTGAGAGGTCCGGTGTACACAGGGGACTCATCCTCTCTGGTGAAGGAGTGAGGCGCTCAGAGCTCGTGCTGCTGCCCGGTGCCTGGGACTGGAGCTCTGATTCTACGTCCCCCTCCACCAGGCTCGGCTCCTCCTGGCTGACGCTGACCTGCTCCTGCATGGAGCTGCTGCTGTCGGGGCACTCGGGCTGTGCTTGGGCTGGGCTGCACTGCAATGGTGCCCCGTCACAGTCTAGCTCGGTGAGCGTTGTTTCTGGCAGGCTCAGGTCAGCATCTTCTGCACAGCCAGGAGAGATGAGGGCTTCCACCTGGATGAGCACCTTCATTCCCTCACTGATGTTATATGGCAGGCTGTCATCTGAGCTGCAGCGATTTGTGCTTCCTAGCAGCTGTCCATTGATGGAAGCACACAGTGAACCATCGCTATACGCTCTGGCTCTTCTGCGTGGACGAGGGCTCGGTTCACCTAGGAAGGAGTAGATACACAGGCAAACAGTTAGTGGCAAACTTGCACAAGCTGAATGATGAGAGTGGTTCTTGAGATTTTCTATTGCAGTGGCAGCAGGACAAAGCCAATAGGACAATAGCAACAGTAGGAGCACTGTCTCGAAAGGAACTGTTGTGCTTTTGTTGTTTGTCTTTCTCTTTTGTGTGGACTCCAAAGCCCTCGCAGAAAGCCTTCACCCTGTTGCAGTGTTACACAGTTTAAACTTGTGCCTGCTGATACAGAGGCAACACGGAGTCGCAAGGGTACTCTTCCTTCCATCCTAAGTGTCAGAAGGAATCATTCTGAGACATACTGCAGTGGTGCCCATCTCCTGTCTCTTTCCAAAAGTACTCGGGGAAAGGCACGAGAGGGGTGTGCTCTGGCAGGTCCACATCTTGACTTCACCAGAGACACCAGATTTGGGAAAGAAAGACAGGGCTGAACCGAAGATGGTAGGCACGGGTTTGAATGCTAGGAAAAACAAGCTCACTGCAAGCATGAATTCGATGGCGCTGACAAGCAGGGTTTTGACAGCTGGATGTGCACCCTTACCTGCCAGGACCACCACCTCTGTTTCCGAGGGCTCCCTGGCATCGCGCTGCAGTTGGCGTTTGGCCACAGAGGATGGTTTTCTGGGCCTGAAGCAGGAACACCAACTGCATGCTGCGGATTCCTTCACCCTGCTGGGTGGACTTGGTCTGGAGGGAGAAAAGAGGGAGCGGTGTGAGTCGTGCATGGTGCAGGGTGAGGGAAGAGCTGACCTGAGCTCTTGCCAACACTTGCTTTTTCCTAGCACTGCCTGCTTCCTGCTGAAACACAACTTAGAAGCTCGCTCTGATTCACACCGTGGACAACGGTTCCATTCCTAGAGCTCAGTCCTGGAGTCTTGCTGGCTACATTCCCCTCAGCCATGCCAACCCAGATGCAGAGCATGCGAGCAGAGGCTGCACAGCTGTCCAGGGCAGCATCGAAGGAAAGACTTCGATTGAGCTGGAGGTGTAACTCTCTTCTGAGGAACCGTGCAGCCAGAGAAAAAGTTCAAAAGCATCTCTGACACGTACATTAGCAATAGGCCCTCTCTGGTGGCTAAACTGAGCCCATCGGGCAACTGCGTGTTAGTTGAACCTCAGAGTCCAAAGGGAGGGGACATTCAGTACAACACCACACGCCCCATTAGCGTCACGTAGCTTCTGCAAGTTTTGGCACTAGCAATAGTGGAGAAAAACCCACAAAAGCCCACCCAACCAAGTCTGATAGGAAGCTGCTGGAAAAGAAAGTCCTCTTTACCTTTCAGACGGAAAGTGGATGACTGTGTGGAATTTCCCCCGCGCAGCTGCAGGGCCTTCTTCCACGTCCACGTCCCTGCTCTCTGTCACAGCGGGAGAGCTGCTGTGGCCTCCCCTCTGTGCCTGTGCCTCCTCCAAAGTAAGCAGCTTGGTGGCAGGAGAAGACACCCGCACAGACTCGAGCCCTGATGGAGAACTGCGCCCTGGAAGGGAAGACCACAGCTAAGAGGGAGGATCAGAAAGCAGCGGCACAGCCATCACACTTCTGGGGG
Source organism: Gallus gallus (assembly GCF_016699485.2). Classification (NCBI taxonomy): domain Eukaryota; kingdom Metazoa; phylum Chordata; class Aves; order Galliformes; family Phasianidae; genus Gallus; species Gallus gallus. Next base: position 79,095,287 of record NC_052572.1, read on the forward strand.
AGGTGCCGCACATCGATAGCCCCTCGATAGCAAAAGCGTATCTCAACAATCCTGGAGAAGGCCTGCATTTGATCAAGGTGTCTCATCAAGACAAAGCTCATGCAGGAAGACGCTCACCTGCTCCATCTCCAATGCATGACGTGGATCTGGAGCAGAAGAGGACGTCGGTGTGGTTGATGATGAACTCCACCACATCCGACTGCCTCTGCAGTTCGACGCAGGCAGCTCTTCCGCTGGCGCAGGCAGCCTCGTTCTGCTGGGATCTGTAGAAAAGGCAGATTGGAGAAGTCATTGATCCGAGATCGTTTCCCCACGTTTGGGCATGTGGGCAGCCAAAGGCTGTCCAATTGGGCTCTGGAGACTTCCGCAGTGGGCAAGCACTGATGCCACTGAAGAAATTCTCCTGGATGATCAAGGACACACCAGCCCCATTTGACAAAAACAAGAGAGCACAAATTGTCCTCCTCTAGAAACTGTGCCCGTGGGGAGAGCACATCTAAGCCTTGTGTTGAAACGGAAAAAGAAGTTTACCTGAAGAGGTTGGGAGCCCACACAATCGCTAAGTTCTTAGCGGGCATCATTGTGGCGGAGCAGCTCCCAGCGAGACAAGCCAAGTGTCTCATCAGGTACTCCAGGGTCCTGGAAAGCAAGAGCCAAACCTTCAGCACCAGTGATCACGCCGTGCTGCAATTCACAAAACAAACCTCACTTCATGCCACTGCTTGTTCTTGCTACTGTCACGGAATAGGAAGCAGATCAAGCTTTCCTAGGTGCCACACTGCAGCACCAAGCCCCAGCACAGCACAGACGCAGCCATCAGCTGCACCAGCTGTGCCCCCGTGCCAATGAACTGACCCAGTCCATCAACCCCAAGGAGCCATCCACCACTTCAACACACACAGGCATCACGTTGCCAGCGTGAGACAAAGCCTGCCATCGCATCATCGCCCTCTGAAGTGCAGCAGGGCTGAGCTCCCCAGACTGAGGGCAGCAGTTTTCTGACCTGTAGTGAGGTGCAGGCAGCTGCTGGATGACCTCCTGCACTCGGAGCAACCGCTCCTCATCTGTACCGGCACAAACAGCATCCTGGAAGAAAGCAGAGAGGGATTTAGACACAGAACAGTAGAGATACCTGTCGCAGGGTCGGCAACTATGAAGACAGAACGCTGTTGCTCAGCACCGAGGCGGATTTTATACCTTCCAACAGGCAGAAAAGCTGGGGAACACAGCGGCACGCAGCTGCTGCCATCAAGGCCAAGCAGTCCAAACACTGGGCCGCTTTACAGCCTGACTAATTGTGCACCTCAGCTCCTCGCAGTGGGCATTCATCTCCCAGGAACTTGTGCTATTAATCCCATTCCCGTTCCAGGAATAGTTGGGGAATAGCAAAAGAACGGGAATTCTCGCAAGCTTTGTGAATACGGAAATGACCATCTCCAGAAATGAGCACCAAAAGTGGCATCAGTATGCTGCAGAATGCAGCAGAGACATGCGAGTCTACCTCATGGGGCTAACAGAAAATCAGAAAAAAAGACCATGAGGTGCGCAGGCGTGTGTGTATGTGACAGGCCACGCCAAGAGGCCCAGGGAAGAGGGACATGAAGGCCATTGCCTTGTGCTTACCGAGAACTTGCCATGCAGCTGCTCGGGCAGCAGAGGGCTCGGCAGCTCCCTGAAGTACATCTTGCACAGGGAGCTCACGCTGTGAATGTCCCGGACGGTGAGCTCCGGAATCTGCTCCGACTCAAAGTCATGGCTGGAGAGAAGGACACAAAAACAGAGGGCTTGGAGAAAGAGGAAAACAACTCCAAAGCAAGACAACATACAGTCCAGAAGCACTCTTACCGCAGCTTCTGGATCTTGGACGCCACGCCGGACAGGCGGTAGATCCCCTGCACCACGCCGTGCTGCTCAATGAACTCAGCGCAGCTCTGCAGGACCTGGGGGACTACAGAACAAGGGCCAGCACTTAGCTGAGCTCCTGATTCAAGTCCTCCTTCAGCCGCTGCCCCTTCACATCCCATCCACTAAGCCCAGCCGGGCTACTGCTTGCCTCCTCCGTAGAGGAGAAAAAAGGCTGTCGCAGACGGCGCAGACAGGCAGGAGCCGAGGACAAAACTGGACACGGACGTGTTCTTGGCTTTCAAGAAATGCCAGGACCTGCCAAGCAGCCTGCAGAAAGTAATTCTGGGGAAGCCAGAGACACTGCCACAAGTCCCATCACAGCTCCCACCGGAATGGAGGCGTGAGACCTCATGTCCAGAAGAGCTAGGAAACTGACGCAGTACACTCTCTTGGGCCAAAAGGCTTCCTTGGTTTTCAGGCTAGCGTGGGATTGGCTTACACCTTTGGCTTTAAGCAAATAAAAGTGTGCCGGCCTCCTATGAGCATTAGCCTCAGCTTCCCTTTCAGCCATAACTCCCACCTCACGCTTCTCCACCGCTATCAACCTGCCCCTTGCTAGACATGATCTCCCTTTCTTTCATCTTTACATGCCCAACAGAGAGAGGAAGCTCTCAGGAACGGGCTGTTCCTTACCATCACGGCCAGAGTGGAGAAGATGCTCTCCCAGGTCACAGCCAAACACCCCTTTTTTCTCCTTCTCCAGCTCCATCTCCCGCTGCTTCGGTTCCTTTGGGCGGGCCTTCACAAAGGAATGAAGGAAGCTGAGGAGCTTGCCACGCTTCTTTGGCACTGCACAACAAAAGGAAGAAACCAGTTCATTTCAGGTTGGGCTCAGTGCAACCAGGCTGAGCGGAAACACATGCTACAGAGCACGTCAAAGCGGCAAGAACATTGCCAACACTGCATTCTACAAGGATTCGAGCATTTGCCCAAGCCCTCATTCTCACTGCCTACAAAACAGCAGCCCTACGCCCCGTGGGTTGCAGGAAGGATCATCAACACAGACGATAACGTGGGATGGATAAAGGAGGTATTCAACACAGAACACACCCAGAAAAAGACTCCATTTGACTTCCCCGCGCCATCACATGTAACATCCGTACCTGGCTTTGGCGCTGAGTTGATGAGGGCCTCGGGAAGTTTTCCACTAATGAGCTCCACGCACTCACCGGGGAAGAACCCAACCTGTAAGAAGAAAAGAAAGAGTGATGGAATACTGAATGCAGCATTTCTCAGGCCTCAACTGTTGCACCAACGAAGAATGGCCTGCACAAAAGTAATCCTTGCCCAGCATTTGCAGCCAGAAGACCTACAAAAGCAATACTTGGTTCCGCAGAAGATGGCTCTGTCCTCCGTGCTTGTACAAAGGACAGAGGTGGTCAACTTCTGACTGCGCATTGAGCACGAGAGGCTCTTGCTTCTAAGTCAAATGAGGAGATAGTTTCCTACCCAAGCCCAGAGCCAAAGGGAAAGTCCTCTGACAGCGACACAGGGAAACTGTTGACGTCCAGAAGCCACCCCGTGCAGGACGAGCAGCTCTAAGCTGACGTTCCTGACTTGACTGCAGTTGCGCCCACGAGTCTGAAGCTCGTGCCTACCTGAAAGCCACGCTTGCCTCTCCACCAGGGGCTCAGCTCTTTTGCTGGCATAGCAGTAATGCACACCAGGTCTCCCACCTGCAAGAGATGGCAACATCAATCCCAGCTTCAGCACAGCTGGGAGGAAAGCACAGCTGAGATGGCACCCTTCTTCTGCACTGCCAAAGAGCGCACAGCTTGAGAGCAATTGCACCGGGGCAGCTCTTCAGGCATTTCCTGTGGGAAAGCTGAACGTGGAGGTACAAGAGCCACTGCCTTACACACCAGACAGAATACAGTGCAAGCATGCCAAATGAAACCATCTTTTAGACATGGCTGAACTCCTCCCTGCATCCAACCCAGTGCAAGTCCTATCTGGACCTGCATCTTCTGGGCTTCGCCTCACAAGGCATTCTGAAGGTGTCTGAGAATATTCCTGATGCATTCACACGGTATACTCTTCTGGCCATGACAACAAGGAACGCCTTCTTTATCTGCTTACCTCCAAGGAGAGCTCATCCGCGGCCTGGGCAATGTATCTCTTAATAACATGGCCAGCAGCAATAGCTGGAATATTAGGAGATAACTCCTCATCGACCAGCAAGGACTTCCCCTGGTTCTCAGGCTGAAACAGAGAGCACAGGCCATGGTGAGGAGCTGAGGACAAACAAGGAAGATTTCAGGGTGCCATCTCGATGCCACTAGCAAGGAAATGAAGCTTTTAAGGCAGCTCTTCAGAGACACCGAGAGAGCCGGAAGGATGCTCTCTCTCTTGAAAAGCAGGAGAGCAACTGTGTGTGGGTCGGCTCATTGCTGGGTCAAAGTCAGGAACAGAGACCAAGCAGAGC